>NC_090758.1:10838919-10866419 GCF_036898095.1 Palaemon carinicauda
CAGTGATGACCAGATAAAGGGTTTCCAAACTTATAGATCAGACAGAAAAAATAGGAATCAAGGGGGAACCGCAATATATGGAAGAGACATAAATCAAGGAAAAGTCTGTGAAAAATACAGCAACACAGAATGTGAATTGATTGCGGTAGAATTTGAATTTGAAAAACTAGTGAATATTGTAGTTTACAGACCCCAAATACTAAGGAGTTTGACATAATAATAGAAAAAATAGATGATATATGTAGAAACCATAAAGACTGGAATATACTCCTATCCGGAGATTTTAACTTTCCTTTCATGGATTGGAAAGAACGGATAGAAGAAAGTGGTTGTATGTATACATATAAAAAAGAGAGTAATAGTAGCGCAGAAGATAAGAGGCAATTTGAAAAGCTTCAAGATATGCTATTAGAACATAATATGCAACAAATAAACCACATTCCAACAAGAAAGGAAAATGTCCTAGATCTAGTATTTGTGAATGAGGTGAATTATGTTAAAGAAATAATAGTGTATAACACGGGAATTTCAGACCACAATGTCATACAATTGATAGTTCATTCCAAAGCAAGTGATCACAGAATTAATAAAAGCATAAAACTTTGGGAAGGATATGGAAAATATAATTTTTACAGTAAGAATATAAAATGGTCAGAAATAAATGAAGAACTGAATAAAGAATGGAAAAATTTATTTATAAGTGATAATATACAGGTAAATACGGACATACTGTACAAAGTACTGGAGAAAATTGTTGAAAAATATGTACCGAAAAAAAACAATAAACAAAATACGTGCATACCAAGAGACAGAAGGATCTTATTTCAGAAAATTAGAAAGTGGAAGAAAAATCTTGCAAAAGAAAAATCTTGCAAAAGAAAAAAATGTGTGGAAAATGAGGGAAATAAAATTTAAGATAGAAAATGCAGAACAAAAGATTATACAGTCGAAAGAAAATGAAAAAAGGGACTTAGAAGAAAGGACTCTTCAAAATATAAAAAGAAACCGCAAAGTACTTTACTCCTATGCAAAAAAGATGAATAAAGGGAGAATAGAAATAGGCCCTCTAAGAATTGAAGGACGGCTAACGAATGAAAAAAAGGAAATATGCAACATATTAGCAGAAAAATATAAGAGTGAGTTCACGCCAAGAATTGCGAATGAGAATAATGAAACAGAAATGAGAGAAGAAAATGTTGAATATCTAACGGATATGGATATTAATGAAGCAGATATTGTCATGGCTATAAACGAAATTAAAAATGGATCGGCAGCCGGACCAGATGGAGTTCCAGCGATTTTGTTAAAAAAAACTGCAAACACTATTGCGAAGCCGCTTGCAATACTGCTAAGACAGAGTGTAGATATGAGCGAGATATATGTTAAACATAAATTAGCTTATATAACCCCTATCTTCAAAAGTGGATCAAGACTAGAGGCAAGCAATTATAGACCTGTTAGTCTAACATCACATATTATGAAAGTGTATGAGAGGGTAATAAAAAAGAAAATAATGAACCATTTGGTCAAAAATAATTTGTTTAATATGGGTCAACACGGTTTCGTACCTGGAAAAAGTACACAAACCCAACTGATAGCACACTATGAAAACATACAAAAATATGATAAATGAAAAAGACACAGATGTGATCTATCTAGATTTTGCAAAAGCCTTTGACAAGGTAGACCATAACATATTGGAGAAAAAAATGAGAAAGCATAATATTGTGGGAAAGATAGGAAAATGCGTAAAAGAATTCCTGCAAAACAGAAAACAGATAGTGGTTGCAAATGACGAGAAATCAGATGAAGCCCAGGTAATATCGGGTATGCCACAAGGTACGGTATTAGCTGCACTGCTGTTTGTTATTATGATCTCAGACATAGACTGTGATGTTGAAAACTCCGTAGTGAGAAGTTTCGCCGATGACACAAGAATAAGTAGAGAAATTACTTGTGATGAAGATAGGAACTCACTACAAAGAGATCTAAACAAAATATATGAATGGGCGGAGATAAATAGGATGGTATTTAACTCCGATAAATTCGAATCAGTAAATTATGGAAACAGAGAAGGAATGGTGTATGCATACAAGGGACCTAATAATGAGACAATCACAAACAAGGAAGCAATTAAAGACCTTGGTGTAATTTTAAATAGGAATATGTTATGCAACGACCAAATAGCAACACTGTTGGCTAAATGTAAAGCAAAAATCGGAATGTTACTCAGACACTTCAAAACAAGAAAAGCTGAACACATGATTATGCTTTACAAAACTTATGTGCGTAGTACACTCGAGTACTGCAATGTGATATGGTACCCACACTACCAAAAGGATATTGCGCAAATAGAGAGTGTACAAAGGTCCTATACTGCTAGAATAGAAGAAGTTAAGGACCTTGACTACTGGGAAAGACTGCAATTTTCAAAACTATACAGTATAGAAAGGAGAAGAGAACGCTACATGATAATACAAGCATGGAAGCAAATAGAAGGAATTACTGAAAACATCATGGAGCTTAAAATATCAGAAAGAGCAAGCCGAGGTAGATTAATAGTGCCAAAAAATATTCCAGGTAAACTGAGAAAGGCGCACATGACATTAATCCACTACGCACCAGCATCGATAATGCAGCGACTATTTAATATGCTGCCAGCTCATCTAAGAAACATATCAGGAGTGAGCGTAGATGTGTTTAAGAATAAGCTCGATAAATACCTAAGATGCATCCCAGACCATCCAAGACTGGAAGATGCAAAATACACCGGAAGATGTATTAGCAACTCTCTGGTGGATATACGAGGTGCCTCACACTGAGGGACCTGGGGGAACCCAAACAAAAAATAAGGCAATAAGGCAAAGGTAAGGCTCTCTCTCTCTCTCTCTCTTTCTCTCTCTCTCTCTCAGCTAATAATTTCCCAACAAAAACGCGTTTCGTAATTTGCATTGAAATATCAACATTAAACCTTGTTTTTATTTCATTCTTTCTCTCAATTAATAAAAAAAGGCAAAGCTTATTCAATACAATTTCATACAAAATTGATTTCCCATTATAAAAAGTAGAATTAGTTCCTAAGATCATGATAATGAAGTTATTCAATTTAAATGAGTTAATGTAATATAAAGTCTTGACAAAACTTTTCATTCTGCGTCCTGATTGGCTGTCTTATTCTCGCTCCTGATTGGTTGTCTCTCTGGCGATAACCCTGGACAGGTAGCGTGGCCAAACTCGCCCGTTACAGGTAGAGTGGTGTCATATGTGTTACACTCCCTTTCGGGGGGGGGTTAACGGGAGGATACCAATTTACAATTTCTTTTGTTTTTTTATAGTTTACTAGTTTAAAGAGTCTACTTTCTACTGGTGCAGGAGAAAAAAACGTTGAATATAAAATAACACTGTACTTACATAAATACGAAAATAAGTATAAAAATACAATTTTTCATAAATAACTTGCACTGGACACTTTAAAATAAAACAATGAACAAAAAACCACTTGTGTGCTGCAATTAGAGTCCTGTGTGAACAACTTGACGTAAAAACATCGCCGATATCAGCAAAACTGCCAGATCTGTAAAGAAAAGAAAAAGCGGTTAATTTTTGTATACGCAAAATCAATACAAAATATTTGTGTGAAAGGAATGCTATATTTATAGTGGTAATACTTATTATATTTGGATGAATTTTTCCAAAGGTCATCTACAATGATCCCAGATGATGGCAAAACCTTAGGAATTATATATAGTTAATATAAACTGGGCAAAAGCTTAGTTCAAATGTAACACGTACCGTGCGCAATTGACGTAAAAGAAAGGCATATCTAGAAAGAGTACTAATAATTGATGTATATGCAATAAAATGGTAAATAAATAGTCTATGATGACCCTAGATGACAGCAAAAAGGTTAAAAATTATTTTTAGTAAGTATAAACAGGTAAGAAAAATAATTCGTGAAACTTACTACGTGAGTTGGGACTGGTCGCAGGTGTAGTTGACATGCGAGTTACAAACAGGCTTATGGCACTTGCCACACAAAAGCTTGGTCCTGACATCAGTGTCTTCTTCAAAGGTAATGGTCAAAGGCTCTTCTTCATCACTACTGACGAAAAGGAGCACCAAAAACTCCTCCTCCTTGAAATATTTCTTCGCCATGCTGAAATCTGAAAACAGGAAAAAATAGAAAATTAGAAATTAGCCTCAAAATCACATTTTTGCTGCTTTCAAAACAAAATGGCGATTGGTACAAGTACCTACACCATTCACTGATATGTTCCGATAGACACAATTACATTATTTCACTAAATAATAATACAGTAATGTAAAATGCAAAATGTTTGCGTATGCGTGACATACCCCTGTAACGGTAACGTGGTTGCTAATATGCAACAATTCCAACTTTGGAGGGCGATATCCGGCGAATGCGTCGGAGTAGAGAAGTGGCGAATGTTTCCTGCGATGAAGCTGGTGAGCAACTAACGGCTCCTGGGTAGACAGGCCAGAGCCTGCAATGCGTCTATGCGCAGGAACGAAAAAACGAGTTTTTGCGCCGCTTCCCGGCCAAATCTGACACCACGCTACCTATCCAGGGTTGCGGTACGATACGTTTTCACATTCTGAGAGGAATGAGTGTTCCAGATTCCCTGGATTAGGTCACGTGTCTGGTTACGAAGCTGATGGGGGAGTTTCATCTTCTTCTTCTTCTTTCCATTTGTGGCTTGATGGTATGTCACTGTCATCTCAGATTCTCGGACCTAGGTTCGATTCCCTGGCTGACCAAAAGCTATTGTCTTAGAGTTGATTCCCCCTTGGGTCTCTGATCCCGAGGTATAGAGAGAATCCAGATATTAAGTGGAGTATAATACATGTGCGAAATTTATCATATATATATATATATATATATATATATATATATATATATATATATATATATATATATATATATATGTATATACACACACACACACACACACACATATATATATATATATATATATATATATATATATATATATATATATATATGTCACTGCCTTCACAATATTTATAACTTCTCTCCAAGTTCGAATCTAAATTTATCTCCCTCTCCTCTACTTCTTTTCAACATTACTCTGACCACCTTCTCCTCATCTTAACAACTTCCAAAATAACTTATATTTATCTCCTGTTTATTTAACCCTGACTTAGATGATAATATCCATATCTGTCATCTCATCACCTTACATAAAATGGTGAATTATGATATGAATTCATATTTTGAGTTTATCTGGGCTTACAATACTTACTGTGCAGCTCTGTTGCATTCTCTTGGGTTAGGAACTTAGGATTTTAGTTGTGAAAACATCTGTGTGAAATTTTAAATTGGTTGAGATTAGTATTAACTGACTCTTGGTGTTAACATCAGCTGGAGTTCATATTTTATCTTCCTTTCATACTGCTTTCCATATGTGATATTATTTAAAGGTTTAAAAGTTGCTCATGAATGGGAGATGCAAGGGACAGTGACATTGCACTGGCTAGTAGGGCATTGCCCTAGAGACTGACCATATATACATATGATCAGCACCTAACCCTCCTCTCCATCCAAGCTAGGACCAGGGAGGACCAGGCAATGGCTGGTGATGATTCAGCAAGTAGACCTGCAAGCTCCTAGAAATTCCCCATCCTTAGCTCACAGACACTACAAGAGTCTATTGAGCTTGAGCGGGACTCGAACCCAAGCCCTTACAGATCACCAGGCAGGGACGTTTCCAATAGGCCAGCACAACCCTAACAAAGTATTATCAGAGTTTCTTAATCATTGGAATGGAGTATTAAGTGGCTTCTCTAATCGAAATAGGTCACAGATAGTTCTTTCTTCAGACAGGTTGTTTTGTCAATATGATTGACAAGCAGAATCTCTGTTTCATTTCGTATTTAAGATATCACTTGGTTTAATAATGGTCGCAGACGTCCTCACTTGGAGAAACAGGAGATTTATCATCACCTAATCTTCACAAGCAAGAAAACAGAAATTGTAGACTGTAAACTCATTTTTGACAATTACATCAGATTCACACCTTAAATTGCTTAAAATATCAGTACATTGAGTAAGCCATGAGTTAGTGGTAGAACCTATATTTGCAGTCAATTATCTGGTGTAATAGGGTCACCTGCTGTTTGTCTCTCACAGCCCAACTTCCACAGATTTCAGTTCTTCATTATTACCTTATTTAAGTGGCATAGGAGCTTCTTGACAGTTCCAAACCATTACCAAAATTGTGTAAAGACTGAAGACGGTTCTCCAATTTGTTCGTTAGAAACTGACCCATAAGGCTGGCCATCCTTTTCATCTTCTTTTACAGTACCTTTCCTCATGAAGTGCTAGATAATTTATTCGATAATAGTTTAATTATTTCCTTATTTCCTTTCCTCACTGGACTATTCCCCGGTTGGAGCCCTTGGATTTATAGCATCTCACCATTCCAACTAGGGTTTTAGTTTAGCAAGTGATAATGATAATACTAATGGAGTTTCTTTATTAAAACGTTTTCAATCTTTAAAGATCAATACCATCAAGTTTCCTTGAAGATATATCTATGTGCAACCACTTTTTATCACTCTACTTTACATACATTAATGGACCAGTTGCAGCTCGAAGTGAAGGTTCCTGGTTTTTGAGGTTACAGACTCATAAATTCCTTTTGATAGAATATTAAGGACAATAATTTGAAGCAATGATGTGCGTTAGAGTTCTGATTGTTATATCTTCTGGCTGTGACCAAACTCTGAGAAAATCTCCCCAAACTGCTTATTTGGAGTTTCAAAATTTTTAACTAAAAAAAAAAAAAATCTAAATCAATATATGAAACTCATAGGATTATTTTTTTCATTATTTTTTATACCTTCCTTGAGTTTGAAGTAACTAATTATAATCTAATTTATATTCAAATGTGTGTCTTTATTTTTATAGTCATTTATATCTCCATTCAGCATTAAACTCACCTGAGTGAATTCTTCCGAATAAAAATCTTATGCCCATCAAACCAATTAACTTTTAGCCTTTGTCAGACAACACGATTCATTCAGTAGAATTAAACATCATAGAGAGAGAGAGAGAGAGAGAGAGAGAGAGAGAGAGAGAGAGAGAGAGACTTCCCTCCGTCAGCTATCAACCGTTTAGTGCCCTAACGAGTATTGTTCCCGTATAGATTGCTGAGTTGCCAGACAGCGCTAATCAAAGGTGAAGAGGAGAGAGAGAGAGAGAGAGAGAGAGAGAGAGAGAGAGAGAGAGAGAGAGATTTCCTTCCTGCAAATACCTTGTACGTGACTTTAGTCATGTCAAGTATTTTGCGATAATAACCAACTAATGCCAAGTAATGTCTAGGCATTACCTGCAACATGTGCAATATCTCGATTTAGATGTATTTACTAACTGGCATCTGCTCCACAGGATGTTGCCATACAGGGTTCATATTAGAATCTACAATGGAGTTACCAAGAGATGTTTAAAGAAACATTGGTGTGTTTATGACATTCATCATTTGCCAATTGAAACAAGATAATGTTTTTTAAATTCTCTCCAAAACAATATAGTATTTATAGTAGAAGATATTTTTTAGATACTTGTGAATAATAATATAATTTTCTTCAATTCTTTTTGAACAAACAAAAGATGATACAGAATTGAAACACTAACTTGTAGTAAATAAAGATTCTGAAAAAATGTTGAAATAGTTAATTCCTTTTATCAATATAACAAAATCAAGTTGAATTACCGCTCGTTTTTAACCGGCGAATGTAACAACCAAGAATTTAACATCAGCTGAATGTTAATTTGCAATGGCGATTTTACATTGATTAGGATATCTTCATTAATCACAACAACAAATACATTTGTTTCTAGTCCACTGCAGACAAAAGCCTCAGACATGTCTTTATTCATGGATGGTGTTTGGTCAGGTTTTATATTGTCACACTGGCCAAATACAGATTGGTGATGGTGGGAGACTTTTGTTTGATCGCTCATAGAATACCAACCTAATATGGGTGGTCCTGATTAGTACACCTTTGCTGATCATAGCCATACACACTCCTTCATCACATTAAGGTATCTATCTATCTATCTATCTGACTATGTATGTATCTATCTATCTATCTATCTATCTGACTATGTATCTATCTATCTATCTATCTATCTATGTAGTAATTAAAGCTTTGCCTCGACAGCCTCTATAAGGTTTACAACGCGTCCAGAAAGCTAAAATCCCTGGTCTCTTTTTTAAGATCATAATCTTTTAGAAAAAAATAAAATATAACTTGCCAAACTCTGTTTGTGTATGTTTGCAGTTTCTTATAAAGATATTGTTTTTGTAAAAATGGTTGAATTTATTAGAATTATAATTGTTACTAGAATTATTATCAAAATTAGTATTACTAAAATCATTAAAATTATTATTATTTCTGTCCCTCTGTCTCTCTCAGTTAAAAATACATAAAATAGAGAAAAAAAATCTCTAAAAATTTTATTATTATTATTATCATTATTATTATTATTATTATTATTATTATTATTATTATTATTATTATTATTATTATTATTATTATTTCAATCTAAGCTACAGCCATTGTTGGAAAAGTAGGATGCTACAAGCCCAAAGGACCTGAAGAGGGGAAAATAGCCAGGTGAGAAAAGTAAATAAGGAAATGAATAAACTACAAGAAAAGTAACGAATAATCAAAAAGAAATATTTTAAGAACAATAACAATGAAATAGATTTTTTATATATAAAATATAAAAAGACACATAATGAAATCAAGCTGAGTAACTGTGAACGAAAATACTCCAAGAATTATAAGCAAAGACAAATATAAAGAAAATAAAGAAAATAGCTAAGGCCAGATGGAATTGTGGGCGACAATCAAAGAATCCTTGGCTATCTTTCCTTCTCTGTTAGCATTCTGGAGTCCTTGATAGCTTTATCCACCAATGTAGTTTTGTTTTATATTTAAGACAACCGAAATTTATCTGTTTTATTGGGAGTTGAAGGTACAAATTGTTGTGTGTTATAATTCGATTGATTTCATAAAGAAAGGATTTGTTGAAGTTGTGAGTTATTTACGAGCGATCTACTTTTGTTTACGATGAGTTTGAAGATTTATTGTTCATAGTTGAACGTCATTGTGAGGTGTACAGAACTTGTGCGTTGGATAATGGTAAGTTTTCAAATGATTTTCATTTTGGTAATTTTCTGTAGGATTTTCGTCAAACTGTATATTTTGTGGTATAGTAAACGCTTAGCCTGTAATGGTTCAAATAATTTGTGCTTTAACGAATTTATAGTTTTTAATAGCGTGTTTATCAGAGACTTTTAGCAATGATGTCAAAGAGCGGAATTATGGGAATAATGACGGAAGATGAACCTGCATAGGGATCTCTCTTATCATTTCAATTTCAGACTTCTGCTTTACTGTCTGGAGCTGAAAATATTTAAGCAAGAGTTTAAAGGTTGAAAAACATGTTGAATTGGCATATGTTATTTTATATTATAGGAAGTCTGTTTTTATCTGTTAGTCTGTATTGTATCTTGATCTAAAACTGAGTATAAAAATTATGAATGCATTTGGTTTAATTTGGCGGATGTTATGATTTTTTCTGACTGGCGGTTGGTTTTATTAGTAATTGTTCATGCTTTCAAAACTTTATATTGTCCTGAAGCAGATTCACTTCCTTTAATGTAGGTTGATTGGTGTAGGGATAGTCTAACTTTATTTGATGGTTATACATTTTAACCACTCTGCTCTATCTAGCTTT
Source organism: Palaemon carinicauda (assembly GCF_036898095.1). NCBI lineage: Eukaryota > Metazoa > Arthropoda > Malacostraca > Decapoda > Palaemonidae > Palaemon > Palaemon carinicauda. The sequence goes on from NC_090758.1 coordinate 10,848,713, forward strand.
GCTGCTATTGGAGTTTTTCCGTAAAAGTTCAATGTCTTCTGTGCTATCTAGCTGTTAATTATTGTGTTCTTTGAAAATCAAATATTAGATAGAAAGTTTCGCCCAAGTGATAGTTTATAATTGAATGAGATAGTCATAACCACCGAGTATTTAGCCTTGCTGATAGAATGATTCTTTTATAAGCCGTTTAATGTACTGTGTATGTGATTGGTAATTATTGTTCAGTGTCCTTTGAAGATTAACATTTGTTATGACTTGCAGGGAGGTTGGTTTTGTTTCAAAACCTAATTTTTTTAATTGTTATACGACTTACAGGAAGGTTGGTTTTTATTCTTGTTTCAAAAAAAAATTTTTAATTGTTAAATGACGTAAAGGAAGGATTTTTGTTTTCTTAGTTGCAAAACTATATCTTAATTCTTATTTTTTTTTATTGGATTAATTCGTAAATTTCTTTCAAGATAAAGTTGAAGTATTTTTTTTTCTTTTTTTTTTTTATTGAATTTGCCATGGAATATCACATTAAAGTTTTGAGTTCTGTAGCCGGGTTATATATTCATATGATTTGTTTTTTTTTTTATATTAATCTGTTAGATAAGTATTGATAATTTCTTGCACTTGTATTACGCAGTAAGTTATTTTTCGCTAACTTCGTATTATATTATAACTTAAAAAAATATTCAGTATTTGACGAGTAAATTTAGAACAGATCCTACTGTACACTTTGATTGCCGTTAATTTTCATAATTTTTTTTTTAGAAAAAGAAAAGAATGTGTTAATATAAGTTTAATACATTAATATCTCGAAACACTTGAGTGAATTTTATGTAGGACCAAATGATTTTGAGAGTATATGGAAACTTGGATTAGTATGAATGTTTTAGTACAATAATATAAGTAGTCAGTGGTATGGAAATTTCACCTTAGTACCAGGCTTCACCAGTTAAGAACCTGTTATTTCTTTTAATGTTGCCTATATTAGAATATAACTTTAAAATTTGCTCCTGCGGGCTTTCATATTTTAGGATTTTAGTTATAACAAGTTTTAAATTTTAATTAGCTGCTTTATGGGTCTGTTTCCAAATCCAAATTGCGGGCTTTCATATTTCAGAATCTAGATATATTGGTTATCTGCTCTTAGAGTTCTGCTTTAAATGTAAATTTATTGGAGGTTGTAATTATTAGTGTTTGATATTTTAGTTATGTGCTCTTGCGTTTTAAATGTTTAGTTATTTGGATTTATAGTTAATAATGTTAATGCTTGTCTTGATAAGATGTTAATTTTCAAAGTCTCAAATGGTCATGTAACTAGCAAGCTCATGCTTTTGAACTTAAATCATCAAAATGTTTTCTCTTAGTTATTATGTTAAATGTTTAAAGCTTCAAATGGTTGGATATCGGGCAAGCTTAAGATTTTAAACAATTTCAAATTTAAAATCCATATAAATGGAGTTAAAGGTTATGTTAGCTAGCATTTAGGTATGAATGTTTCAAGCTTCAATAGTTAAAATGTAATGTATGAAAGATTGTTAGCATGATTGGGTGAATTTCAGGTTAAATTTTTATATCAATTGCCATAATTGCCAGATTTTTATAATTGCCATACTTGCCATTTTAAAGTCCACCTTTGCCGGAGTGGCTGTTGCTACGAAGGCGAAGGTTGACTTAAGGTTGTCCATGGTAGACTGAAAAATCTACCAGGGACATCCTGAAACTATTATTATTTTTTTTTTTTTTTTACAGGACTCAACTTTTTAGACTTCCCATAATCTAGTTAGCTCTGTTCCCCTGACCTCACCGTCCCTACTTTAGGACAACAAATAAGCAAATACTCAATTAATAATTTATTAACATGAATAGGAGCGCTTGGACATTGCTGAAACATAGGAGCCCTTGGACATTGCTGTGTACATTTCAATCAGCAATATTCCACTACATATACAAAATAAACACAAACTTAACATCAATCAATCTGAAGGAAACATATGCTACACAAATCTTGTTCATAATCCACGAATGTCTAAACAATACAATGTATTTGTGTTTCTAGTTGAAGCTAGACACATTTACATAAAATTACTGTTATTTTTCTGATCTGGTTCTAACGGAAATTGATTTCCTAAAATCAAAAGTAAAGTTGTAACTGTACACTTGAGGTGTCCAACGCTGAATGACAATACTTAGCACGGAGATAACGAAGTTACCACTGATCACGTGACTACAAGACAAGTAGAGACTGACCAATCAGGGGAAATCCTTTTCCAACTAATTCACTAGTTCAAACGTTGGAAAATTCATTTCCCCTGACCTCACCGTCCCTACTTTAGGACAACAAATAAGCAAATACTCAATTAATAATTTATTAACATGAATAGGAGCGCTTGGACATTGCTGAATCTAAAAGAACGGGGAAATGTAGAATGAGGAGTACCATATCAAAATAATAATAATAATAAGTGATAATGTATCTGACCGTTTAATCCCATATGAAATAAAATTAGATACCCAATGTTTGCGATACTAAAAGTCTCTCTTTAAGAGAATCTTTGATATGGCCATCTTTGGCTTTATCACTCTTCCACCTTCCATGCCTTTTAAATAGCCTATCCTTAATACCATTATTTGCAGCCGAAGTGGCTCCACCTGCACGCAAAGAATGAAAACCATATTTAGAAATATCTTTAACATGTGGTGAAAATGCTTCAATAAATAACCCTCTTTATGTAGTATATGCGATAGGCTTGCCAATATTTCTTAAATGATACGTATTGTTTTCGAACACAATTCTAGAAAATATATAAGCATTATAATAAGAAACACACAAACCTGTCCATAAAATATATTTTTCCAAATTACTTACTGGACACAATCTAGTACCTGTCCTGGCTATTACAACCCAGGCACAGTCTCTGTACTGATCACTTTTACTAAACTATGAATATACATAAATGTGAAAAATCTATGACAACATCCGAGTATTTTATATTTAACAGTTCAGAACTTCGGAGAACCCTGCATAACCTAAAAGACAAGCACAAATAGTTCTCTGGTTTTTTACATTTCCAACTTGAAATAATCTATCATACATGTCACCGAGTATTTTTGAAGTAATAGGTTCCTTCCTTACAACCGAATGAGAAAGCCTTCTTTTGGCTGCCTCCAGTAGATTCTTAACAAGAGTAGATTCTGTAGGGGATTTCAGTCCATATAAATCATGAACATATTTTACACTGTAAAATGCTTTAATCACAGGACTCTGGACAAGTGAACACAAATATAATGCAAATATAAAAGGCTTAGCCAGCAAGATGTCCTCTTCTCCAACGGAATTACTAGATGCCCAAAACCTCCATCTTTGAAAAGCGTTCATATAACTTTTTGTTGTACTATCTGCTCGGGCTGACACCAGTAGTTCCGGGATAAGCGGTACCTTCTCAGCCAACACTTCTGGTAACTCTTCAATATCATCAGAGAAACACTGGAAAAGCATATTTAGAGAAAAACAAATAGTTAGCATACATTTCTTCATGTAACAATATTATACATGGAAAATCTTCCAATTTACTTCTACCATCTTATCACATATTATAATGGCTTGTCAGCCAAGACGGGCAAACCACTCAACTCCTCCGTCTAGCAATTATAATGGCAGCCACGCCAACAAATACAACATTCTTTATTTGTAGAAGCATTAACCATTCACAATGGTGAAACAGATTTAACATATCATTTTTAATGCTAACATTCTAAATGACAGGTCCTTATTTCCAAAAATCCCTGCACCATTTCTACATGTCACATAATATTCTTTCTTTGTGGGTAGATCCATGCAGTCCACAACATACTCAATAGAATTATTGCCCTTCCATAAGAGAGACCAGAATGGAGCAGATTTCCACACAGGAATAACTATGATTCCTCTTGCATTTTCTTTCAACATTTTTAAGAGTAGGCCTACTCTAGTTAAAAGTGTAACAGGTGGTACAAAAAGACCAAATTTTTATTTTTTTTTTATCTTTTTATTATTAAATTTTACAAAAGGATCAGTACAATGACTTCATATATACAATATAAAATAATAATAAATTACATCCTTTACAAATAACAAAGTAAGTAAGCCTTATATCCTATAGAGTAACTTATATTTCTTTTTATTCTTTATTTTACAATAGCATTAAGTACATTGGTAAAGAGCTTGTCTAATTTATTCACATAAACTTTACTCAATATAAACTTGGTTTTTGACATTTTATTCACTATATAAGTTATTAGGTTTGGGTCGTCTGCCAAAAGACCCAAAGATCGACCCAACCACACTCCTGCTACAAAATCTGATAGTAACACCATTGCAGTGTTTTCGTCTTTCTTCGACGGTGTCTTAAAATCTAACTTAATAATTCTTAGTAAACTATCTGTTTCAATTTTACAACAGCTATTTAGTATTGACTTTAACCAAATCAGAATGTTTTTTGACGAGGGACAAAAATAAAATATGTGCATATTATTTTCAATACATCCACAAAAGAGACATTTATCTTCATTCGAGATTTTCATCATATGAAGCCTATCTTTGGTATTAAGTATTTCATTAACGTATCTATAAACTGTATCTCTGCTGTTCTTATCAATATACTTATTATTTACATGCTTCCAAATCTGTTTCCAATTAAAAAGCGGGTACAATAACTCTATCTTTGGTTTATAGTCTTTACAGTTCATTAGTAACCAGTATATTTCTTTAACAGACACCTTAGGATAATTCTTTAAACTATATACTTTCCTTAAAACATCTATCATCTCACTATAATATGATGTGATAAAAATAGTACAATCTCTATAAGTTTTATCAGCTTCCATTAAAACACTAGCTTTTATTTTACAATAATAATACATAATCTCGAAACCATAACACTTACTCATAGAAATCTTGTTAAAAGTTCTGAACATAATAGCTTTCGATTTATGTACAATATTCATTATTCCTAGCCCTCCTTCTGCCCTTGGTAAAAATACGGTGTTTCTTGCAATGGGTTCACAGGTTCCATTCCATAAATATTTAAATAAACTCCTCTGTATTCGTTTGGCACAATCCTGTGGAACTATATAAACATGTGACACATACCACGTTTTTGCTAAAATTTTACAATTAATTACAATACATTTTTGAAACACAGTCAGCTTCCTATTCCTAAATATACCTATAACTTTGTTTATCTTACTCTCTAGATTATTCCAATTTAGATTAACACTATCTTGATAATTATTACTATGATAAACACCTAGTATTTTACAGGAGTTATGAAGATAATGACATCCATTTATTGGCCATTCTGATTTATTTCTCCATTTCCCAATGCCTAAAATTGAAGTTTTCTTTCTGTTTAAATTTGCACCACTTGCCTTTTCATAATCTGTGATTATATTAAAACATTCTAATATTCCTTTGTCACTAGTAACTACGATAACAGAATCATCAGCATATCCTAGAACAGAAACCTTTAAATTATTTGGCAAATTCAATGACATGTCTACAAGCTTAATCTTCATCATCCTGTAAAAGGGTTCCTGGTAGATAATAAACAAAATCATGGATAATGGACACCCTTGCCTTACCGATTTTTTTATAGGGAATGGATCAGAGATGTTACCATTTATGCATACTACACTTTCAGCGTCTTTATATAACATTTGTATGAGCTGAATGAAACTAGGATCAAAACCAAAGTTGCTCAATATAGCATATAAAAAGTCATGATCAACACGATCAAAAGCTTTAGACCAGTCTAAATTTATTATCGCAGCTTGTTTATCATTATCATTTGCATAAATCATAATATCTCTCATGATGGAATTCAAGTTGATAATTGACCTATCATCAACACAACTAAACTGCTCGCGGGAAATAATTAAATGTAACACATTCTTTAACCTATTAGTTATTATTTTCGCTATTATTTTAAAATCCACGTTTAGCATTGTTATTGGCCTCCAGTTTGTAATAAAACCTAAGTCTCCTTCCTTCGGTATAAGCGTTATTATTCCTTTATTCATTTTAGAGATGGTCTTATATTTAAAAATAAACTTTACTAAGCTCATAAAATCGTTTTTTATTTCTTTCCAAAACTTTTTGTAAAACTCAACAGTGAGACCATCTATTCCCGGGCTTTTGCCGTTCTTCATCCCTCTCAATGCTTTCAGTACTTCAGACTCTGTCACTTCTGAGGTTAAAATATCATTCTCATTCCCATCAATAACTTTATCTACTAGATTAAAAAACAGGTCTTGATAAGACTTATGACATTTCTCTTTTTTGAAAAGTTTTTCAAAATATTCCCTTATATTTAACGCAATAGCTTTGGGATTTAGTATTTCGGTACCATCGTCCCTCTTTATCTTATTTACATACGATTTAGAGTTTTTCTCCCTCCCTAATAGGTACGCTGAAACTTGTTCACCCTTTAACTTATCATCCACCTTTGCTCTAATTTTGACTCCTTCACAGATCTCGTCTTGAATACTATTTATTCTTAATTTCAAAGAGTTCACTAACGAAAACTTGTCCTTATTCAATACCCCTTTTCCTATTTCATCTTTCAACTGGTAGTTCAGTAAATTCAATAGCCCATATTTTGCTTGGTTAATCTGCTTTGAACACGTAATAAAGAAAGATTTCAGTTGAGCTTTCGCATATTCCCACCAACACAAAATATTTCCAACTCTATCTTTGCTCCTCTTGATATTATTCCAATTCATAAGAAAATTGTCTCTTACAATATCTGTATCTAGAATATTACTATTAAGTTTCCAGTACCCTTTACCTGGCAACGCTACATTTTCTAATTTCAAAGCTAATACTATAATACAATGATCAGTCCAGCTGACAGGAATATTTTGAATATTTGCCACATGGTTATGTAAATCTTTTAGATAAAACCTATCCAGCCTTGAACCATAATTCTCCCTAACATAAGTATACTCCACCTGGTGATGACATGAATTCCAAACATCTATGAGTTTCAAGTTGCTTTTCAAGTTTACTAATGACTTTGATAGAAGTTCACTATCGGAATTAGAACAATCTCTCATACAGGTAATAGAATTCCAATCTCCCCCCATAATGATATTACTTATATTGTTCCTTAAGAAATATAAAATATCTGTATTAAACAATTTCTCCCTTTCTTTCCTCTTACTATTCCCAGCTGGAGCATAAACATTTAATAATTGAACAGTAACGTTTGAATAGCGACAATTAACACTCATTACATAGCCATCAGTATCGTTTTCAAAATTCAAAATTTCCACATTAGATGTTTTATTTAAAAAGATTGCTATTCCACCCTTAAGAATTTGTGTATAATTAATCAACACTTTGCAGTATTTTTCAACATATTCCAATTTCCCTTCCCCTTTTATATTGTGCTCTTGGACGAAAATTACATCTAGATTATAAAGAAACATAAAGTTTATTATTTTAATTTGCTTATTCAAAGTATTAAGTCCATTTACGTTAACTGTAGCTACATTTAATGTGGATGAAATGAATTTTTTATATTATGTAAAATACATTTACAATACAAGATTAAATTGCTTTAAGCTTCTTTGTACACTTTCCTGTTTCATCGTCTGATGATAAATTCTGGTTTGTCCTTTCCATGTTTTGGCACTGGTCTTTCTTCAACGTTATCTTGAGTTTATTGCCAGAGTCTGTTTTCGTATGCCATGTTTCCATTTCCAAATCAGTACTGTAAAGTTTTCTTTGGGCCGTAAGCAACTCATATGTTTCCTCACAATCCATTTTTCCCTCCTGATTACCTTTTATTATACTCGCTGCTTCATTTCCTGTTGATAACTCGTTTTCTTTAACATTTTTATGAATCTCAACCTTTGTTTTTGATCTACGCAATTCACTTACACCTATTGGTTGGGAAACCCTAATTCCTTCATCGTCATCATCCTGCTCGTAATCAAGGTTGTCCACAAAAAGATCCCTTTCATCTCCATAATTTAGCCCACTGCCGATTACCCCTTTCTCCAGTTTTCCATAAACATTTTCTTCCCTTATGCAGTCCACAGGTTCTCCCAATACAATTTCCTCGTCCGGTTCTTTCCCTATCTCACTTCCAGCAGTCCTTTTTGATGTGCCTTTCCCAAGTTTTATCGAGTCACCTTCATCCTTTTCTTTCTCAGAATCATTTTTTGAGATATCCTTAACAATTTCTTCTATTGTGCAATCTAAATCCTGTTCTTCTATTGAATTGGGTCCTTTATCCTTATCCGTACCTTCGGTCACTATATCAGTATTTTGATAACTTTGGTTATCTCTTCTTTCTTCAACTGTTGCCTCTTCTACATTGCCTTTGTGCAACTCATTTGCTTTTACGCTGGTCTCATCCTTTCCTTCCGTAGGTAGGTGAGGGAACTCTCCTTCTTTAAACTTATATCTCACATCTTCGTAACTGCAGTCTTTAGCTAAGTGACCTATTTCACCACACCGAAAGCATGTCCGTGGCTGCCCATTATATAAGATGGTCAAGGTAAATCCTGAAACCGTAATTGATGATGGGACATTCTCTTTTAGTCTCATGCGGGCTGTCCTGACTCCCGTCAATAGCCCTTTGAATGGTCCGTCAGCATACCTGTTTACCCTGATTCCTTCCACTTTTCCATATTTTGATAAAACCTCGATCAGCTTTTCATCTGAGAATCCGAAAGGAGCATTCCTTATTGAAACATACGTAATGGAGGAGCTAAGATTCACTATCTTTACATTTCCTAACTGGTCTGAACACACCTCTTTGCCTTCATAATTTTCCATGAGATCATTAAACACGTTTGGTACTACTTTAACAATTACTCTGTTTTTATTTATAAATTGAACTCCTATAATTGAGTTATGAACCAATTTCATGTTATCAAACAACATTTTGCTAACAATATCCATAGTAGGGTGTGCAGTAAACTGCAGCCCAAAGGAGTCCTTTCTCCTAAACGGTGTTGAGTAAGACCCCATACTGTTACACTGAAAATAGTCACTAAAAGAGTCAATAGATGGCAGCACCGTCGCCACCGTCTAGCGCAGACTCCCCCACCTAGGCCAGGCTAGGGGGGGGGGGGGGGGGACACAACTCGAAATAGAGAAAATCACAAAGTTTCCAAGGTTTATAACTGCACTGTCACGTAACCCACATTCACTATGCCTATTTCAGCACTAACGGCACATATTCACCGAAAACCTTACAACATATTTTCGGCGAAACTGCAGCTATGACACCAGAAATAAGCAAAATTGAACAGAAGCCGCAACAGATTGTTGTTTACCTACAGGCTTCTTCTTCTTCCCATTAAGACCAAATTTTGCATTCCAATTTGCACTAAATGCATCAACCCTTGCACAGAACTCATTCCAGAATCTACTATAAGATACAGGTAGCTTGGCATTGTGAGGAGAACCAAACCAATAAATATCAATTGTACCCCATTTTTCAATAATGAGATTAATTATAAAGGGAGATAACCCCCAATCATCTTTCTATTTTAGAAAGGTATTCAGCAATTTGGTTCTTTTCCCTGGGAATCCACTGAATATATACAATAATTGAATATTTAACACAAAAAGAATGAATTTTGAAAGCAAGATCTTGTAATTCTGTTTTCATTGATCCTTTTTCAATAATGCTACAAACACCTTGGTTGTCTGTGAACCACTTAACCCTGTTCGAAGCAAGAACGATGCTTAAAGCTTTGAGCACTTTAAATACTGCCATAAGTTTCATCTAAGAAGACTTCACAGCCTCCTCAATGCCCCAAGCCCCATGAACCATACCATTTGGTGTCTTCACTTCATATCCAGAATAACCTATTGTACTTGCATCAGTATAAATAATTTTGGTGTAAGAAGGATTGAGATTCAGATGCCTACAATTTATTTGTCAAATTTTTCTTCCAAAACCACAACTGTTCCAAACTCCGAGTAGATAACTTTATGAAATATGACCAATTTGGTGCTAAAGAAATATCTATGCTCAAATATCTTTAAATGAACTGGCACAAATTACCAACAACAATTGACATAGAAATAACATGCCCTACAAAACTGGCAACTTTTTTTTTTTTTTTTTTTTTTTTTTTAACATGACCTCGCCTATGTTGTCTCATACTATTTTCAATCTCTAACATAGTGTTCACAGCTTTATCGATTCTCTTTTTAGGTATGGAAAAAGTAAAGTCCTTAGAATTTAAACATACCCCTAGAAACTCAATTTTTGTACTGGCTCCCACCGAGACTTCTCAACATTTGGAACAAAACCATAGGCAATCGGATCACTTTTGATAGATTTTGCCATTTCTAAACAATGATCGTATGTATCATTACAACCAAAGCCATCGTCTAGAAATAACAACCTTTTCCCCTTCACCTCTCCATTTAGAGATAAGAGGCCTTGTTAATTTAACAAGGCAATATGGTGCTGTTGAAATTCCAAACGGTAGTAGTAAAAATTAAAAAAATTGTTTTTCACCCTGTTTGTTAAGCCATGCAAAGCCCAGGTAATCAGTATGTGGAGGATAAATTGAAACAAAATGATAGGCGCTATGAATATCAAACTTAAATGTGAAAGAATTTGGCTTTAAATATTCTAAAACTAACCTTAGATCTTCATACCTTATGGATTGTTTCCATAAATGTTGGTTAACTATCCCGAGATCTAATATCAATGGCTTGAATAGAAACTATCAGAGGATTTACAATATATGGCGGCTCTTTACATTTTTCAACTAATCCCCTATCCAATACGTTTGAAATAGTCTCCTCAACAAAAATTGGTTCTTTCTTTGCAGAAAGGTTATGTAACTGTGCCGACTGTGGTTTAGAATAAAACGGTAGCCTGTATCCATTTTCTATTATATCTATAATAAAGTTACTAGATCCAATGTCTTTCCAAAATTTTAAATTGTCTCTTAATCTTCCTTTCACAATAATTTGTTTACGACCTGACTCATATTCAAAGTAATCAGTAGTGAAATTATCATTAACACCGTTACTAAAAATAGAATCATACTCATCTGTTAATTTATTGAGGTTTGCTGCTGAACTCGCCCGACTGATTGAACTTGTTGAGCGGACAGTCTTTTCTGTAGTGCTGGAAGCTCCCACAGGAGAAACAATACCCCGACGGTCCTTACCTTCCACCGAAGGCACGAAAATTATCCGATGGTCCTGGAAAATTATGACTGTCTCCCGTTCCAAAAGTTGGACTCATCCACGACTGTGATGAACTAACTGTCCAGAATAAATAAGAGGCCCGGCAGTAGGAATTTGGGAAAGCTTTTTCGATGCTTCTCTTCTCGTAACTGCCTGTTTTCTCTTCTTGGGAGCTCTGTTTTCTGCTTTGTTAATCCTGGACTTATCTTCGCTGTCACTAGCGACTGGATTCGTTTCGTATAATTTCACTGTATCCCACCCTGCCTCCGAGGTGTCGGTAATAGCCCACAAAGCCTGAACACAGTCTTGATCAATATTACAGCTGAAATTATATTGCTGCTTGTTACCTTCCCTTTTCCACGTGAGTTCTTTCTCCAACAACTTGGTGACCTCAGATTTAACAGAAACGTTACTGTCTTTCACCTCCTCTCGCAAATGGTTCAACTCGCTCTTCTGTTGCTTGAGCTGCTCTAAAACTTGTTGTAGCACAAATTCAATACCGCCCGAGTTTTGGTGTTCCATTTGGTCTTCGCTACGTGACATAATGTCGTCCTCCATAAATAAAGTTGTAACTGTACACTTGAGGTGTCCAACGCTGAATGACAATACTTAGCACGGAGATAACGAAGTTACCACTGATCACGTGACTACAAGACAAGTAGAGACTGACCAATCAGGGGAAATCCTTTTCCAACTAATTCACTAGTTCAAACGTTGGAAAATTCATTAGTCATTGATATGGCAGTGCCTTAACTTTTAGGTAATCTAGATATCTGGTTAATCTCGGATATGGCAAATCTTAAAATGCTAGGTTTGCTTTGTAAACATAAATCTGTTTTTAAAATTTTAGAATTTGAATAATTTCTGTTTCCCGCCCCCCACCCCCTTTTTTTAAATTTTAACTTACCTTTTTGTTTTCCCAGTGACTGCTGTATGTCAAAAAGAGCTTATATAAAAGGGGATAAGATTTCAGTGTGACATTATTACAGAGCATTTGGGAGAGATTCCGAAATGGGTTTTTAAAATTCTAAGTAATGTTCTTTTAGTTTAAAAAGGGGTGGGCGACCTATCAGCTTTACAAACCTTCTCTAATTAAAATTTATAGCTAAGCTACAACCCTAGTAAGAAAAGTAGAATGCTATAAACCAAAGGGTTTCAACAGTGAAAAAGTAAAGTCGGTAAAGGGAATGAGCAAAAAGTAATGAACACTTAATAAATTAGAAGGAACATTGATATATAATATAAGGGTAATATTAAAATCTTTCTTATGTAAACTCTGGTTCGGTCAAATTCAGCCTGTGTTCAATCGGCGTCAATGACCTCAGATGTCAAGATGCCAGGAAACTTTCAATCAATCAATCAATCAATCTGTCTGTTCAACATAATTAACTGCAACTTGGAACTTATTTCCACAGATTCAACAACCTGATTAAGAAGATCATTTCCCTGCTTATAGGGTGAATGAACTTCTGGAGTACTGTGTAGTATTGGGCCTTATGGAGAAGGCATGGCCATTAGATTTAACTACACACCCAGTATTATGAACGGGATGGTACTGTTTTTTTTTTTTTTTTTTTTTTTTTTTTTTTTTTTTTTTTTTTTTATAATGGTGAATACAACTTATCTAATACTGATGCTGTTCAGACATTTCAGAATTTTAGGAATAGTTTAATTTTGAATTTTTGTTGTGACTACAACTTATCTAATACTGATGGTGTTCAGAAATTTACATCTTTAGGAACAGTTTAATTTTTATTAAGCTGCTGTACCTCACTCAGAGTATAAGTGTCTGACAAGCTACCAGGAGAATTTAGTTCAATCAATTTTTTGTCGAAAGACTGTTTTACAGTGTGGACTTCATTGGAGAGAACACAGGAAGACCTGTAACACGAAACTACTTTAATATTCTGTTTTCTCTCTCTATTAATATATTCTAATATAAAAAAATTAAGTATACACTCTATATTTATATATTCTAACGTATATCAACCCTTTACGGATATTATGGGGGGGGGGGGGGGGGGGGGGTTGGAATATTGAATCTTATATACCTTTTACCAGTTAGTTCAGAAGATTGTTAACCAGGCCGGGTAAAGATTACAGCAATGTGGGTGGCAATGGTCGTTTTACTGATTGATAAAGAAGGCTTAATGAGAGGAACTATATTTCTTAAAAGCTGTGTAAAGCCTCAGTTTGTGTAATGTCTAACGCTGTTCCTTAAACAGTGTACCTTTATTTTCCTTTTTTTTATTTAACTAACGCATTTGTTTACAGTTAAGCCTAATTTTAGTTATAAAAGTTTTTCTTTTTTTTGGCTGTGGGTACGCTTTGACCAAACCATCCAAGACTGGAAGAAGCAAAATACATCGGAAGATGCATTAGCAACTCTGATGGATATACTGTAAGAGATGCCTCACACTGAGGGACCTTGGGGAACCCAAACATAGAATAAGGTTGATTCTTTCTTTTTTTATAAATGCGCAAAGAATTAGTCTGAAAATGGAAAGTCTGGTTTTAGATATATGGTAGTACCCATTTGAGATAATTTGGATTTGGGTAAAAGTATTTTAACCTAAATATTTCCTAAACATATTGAATGTTAAAACTGCCATGATGCAAGGTCACCCCCTCTGGTCTGTCTGCAATTTGAGTATCTGCACAAAACCTTCGGCAACACGGGCTATGGAGGCAGTTCGCTGGGGCCTGCATCTTATACCTGGTGAAAGGATAATTAACTAGTTACCATCACCGGAAAGTATGCTGGCAACAAGACCTGGAGCATACGGGGGTGACCCTGGAGCATTGCACTTCAATAGTGATCTGTGGAGCATTGAAGGGCTGGAGCATTGGAAGGCTGGAAAGTTACTCCCACCCACGACCTAAGCCCCGAAAAATGGCTTGGAGCATTGAGACTTGGAGCATTGCACTTCACTAGTGATCTTTGGTGCCCAAATTGGGCTGGAGCATTGAAGGGCTGGAGCAATGCACTCCCACCCTTGACCTAAGCCACCCAAAATGGCCTGGATCATTGAGATATCTGGAGCATAGAACTCCCACTAGTGATCTGTGGGGCACTGGAGGGGTGGGGCACTGGAAGGGGGGAGCATTACTCTCCATAGATCTAAGTGGCTCAAAATGGCCTGGAGCAATAAGGAACTTCAAGCATTGCACTCCTACTCGTGACCTGAGCCACCCAAATTGGACTGGAGCATTGAAGGGCTGGGACACACTAATAATAATCAATACTAATAATTATTAATGAGCATTGAAGGTTTGGAGCATTGAAGGGTTGGAACATTACATTCCCTCCATTGACCTAAGCCACGCAAAATGGCCTGGAGCATTGGGGGTCCTGGAGCATTGGGGGTCCTGGAGCATTGAGGGTCCTGGAGCATTGAGGGTCCTGGAGCATTGAGGGTCCTGGAGCATTGAGAGTCCTGGAGCATTGAGGGTCCTGGAGCTGTGGCGTAGCAAACCACCGTTCAAATGGAATAATGGATAGTAAATGCCTCTATGAATTGAAAAGGCTACAGTGGTGCAGCAGCAGTCTGGCTGAAATTCAAATGATTTTTCACCTTAAATTATATTCAATGTTTAGAAGTTAATAAAATCTTATATCTATCATTTTATATGAACTAATTTTATCCATCTCTATGAATTTATCTTTTATTTTTGTATAAAATATTTTTTTAATTTTAAATTTACCACCTTGAATAAAGAGAAAAGGAGTCTTTTTATATTTGATTCGGAATGATTACAGCTAACTTGAAACTTTGTTCAAAGGTAGGGGTTCTTCTAACAACATAAAGTTTGCCTGTACGCATTAATTATCCTGTGACTAGAACAAAGAGATTACAGAAAATTTACTTTAAATTTTCAGTTTGGTACAAATATTGTGGTACACAAATCAACCCCATCTTTAAAAGATAAGATTTCAAGCCTTGTTTTAATGCAATTTAGGACGATCAGATAAAACTTTAGAAAGATGAACTGTTCATCACTTGAATAGGGAAATGGATTTGTCACTTTTATACAAACTATACTAAATAACCCAATTGAAATATTTGCATTAGTCTTCTACTACGGTATTTAAAAGGTGATAGTAAAGACTAAAATGGTGGGAGCCTTTCAGAGTAAAATTTTAACAATTTGTGACAAGAATCTATAGTTGCTCCAATTTAAGATCTTTGAAAGCACCTTTGATAGTTTTTAAAACAAATCAAAATTAGGTTTAAAAAGATTTAAGATTAAAGTTTTAAAAAATAGCTTATAGTTTAACCCTGCCAGTAGAAAGGACTATAGAAAATAAGAATATTAGAGCTCTAGATGTACAGAAAAGGGAAAATGAAAAAATAACAATCGATACTTTCAAAATCTCAAAACTACCTGTAATAATCATTTTACTGATGAGCCATCAGTGTTGGTGAGCAGCATGTGGAGTTAATGAAATAGAAACAATATATTGTTAATCTTGAGTTACTCCTTTTTTTCATATTCGGACCTATGTTAAATCTGTCATATTGTAGGTAACAACGTAAGACATTAATAAACTTTGTACTGAAATAGATTTATTTAATTGAATTTACCTTCTCATAAATTCTTGGGGTATTACAAAAGGGATGGCGAGTTATGTTTAGTTATCACATGGTATGTTTGCGAAGTTTCCCAATACAGTCTGCACGGACTGACGAGTTTTAAGTAGCTAATGATTAAAGATTTAATTATATAGAGGTAGCGGGTACTTGGTAGTATCAAAACTCCTTTGCTGGTATCTCAATGCTAAAGTTCTCTTAAAATTTTATCTCTTTATTTTCAGTTTAAGCCAAGAGGAAGTTTAGTTAGCGGCGATCTTAATTGCTTGACGTACTTGAAGAAATGAGTCTAATTGCTTCCACCATTATTACTAGATAAGTAAATCCCGAAGTTAAGTTAAACCTCAAGTTTAACACTAGGGCTTCAAAAGGGTAAATAGCCCAGTGAGAAAAGGAAATAAAAAAACAAAAAACTAAGTATTGAACAATAAAATATTCAAAGAACAGTAACACTAAAATAATCAAAGGAAGCTTCCAAAGGAAAATAGTCTTTTTGAGTTTTGAAGATTACTGAAAATTAACTGTTGACAATTGAGTGTCATAACTCGCATTTTTCCATTAAGTAATTATTGAGTAAACCCATAGTAAATAATAAACTCCATTAGGTAATTCTGGGTCAATGACATTATTTATGCAATTAAATATATTTACTTGGGAAAGAATTGATTAATATCTTTAATTTATGGAGTTCAAAATTAATGATTTTTAAGTTAATTGGAATAGAAAATTGAAGATTTAATAAAATTTTGAATATTGAAATGTAAGCTAAGACACTTCAGTAATGGCTCCAGAATTATATAAATATATCAACAATTAGATCTAGTGATCCAAGAAGAATAAAGCTTTAAATTCAGAAAGTATTTTACTTTAACCAATAGTAAGAATATCTACCGCTACCATAATCCACTAGCGGGAATTGATTAGTTTACTAGCTGGTCTTGATTAATCCACTCTCTGGCCTTCATTAATCCACTAGCTGGCCTTCATTAATCCACTAGCTGGCCTTCATTAATCCACTAGCTGGCCTTCATTAATCCACTAGCTGGCCTTCATTAATCCACTCTCTGGCCTTCTTTAATCCACTCTCTGGCCTTCTTTAATCCACTCTCTGGCCTTCATTAATCCACTCTCTGGCCTTCATTAATCCACTAGCTGGCCTTCATTAATCCACTAGCGGGACTTCACTAATTCATTAACAGGCCTTCATTAGTCCACAAAGAGACCTTGACTAATCCTCTAAAAGGCCTTGATTAGTTAGCCAACAGATCGTGATTAAACCACTATCAGACCTTGATGATCAACAAGGAAAGCCTTATTACCACCTTATTAAACAGGTTCATATTTTAGAAACTTTTCACGAAAGCGAAATATTCTTTATTTTTTTTTCATTAATCGAACAAAACTCATATAATAGCTAAGTACTAAATTATAAAATAGCAGTCTTCTTGAAACTGTAAATTTATTTTATCTTTTCTGATAGCAAAACTTGAACACTTAGCAATGCAATATCGTTTAGCACACAGTCACCAAGCGTGATATCTTAGAAATTTATTAAATTTTTTATTTTAACGATTAATTCTTTGGAGATAGCAAGATTGTCAGAAGCTTTTATATGTACTGAAATAAAAATGGGTATTGTGTTGGAAGGTTAGTAGGTTAGATTATATGAGAGAGAGAGAGAGAGAGAGAGAGAGAGAGAGAGAGAGAGAGAGAGAAAGCGGAATGGAAAAGGAAGACAATTTCTCATGAACAAAAACTAAAAACAACAATTTCTAGTAGTCTTTACATCTCTCTCTCTCTCTCTCTCTCTCTCTCTCTCTCTCTCTCTCTCTCTGTTATCCATTTTCCTTTTTCCTCATCACATTCTCTCCCCTCATATGACCCAATTCTCCAATTTCCTCGAGTCATTCATTCT
>NC_090758.1:10868245-10870745 GCF_036898095.1 Palaemon carinicauda
ATGTCAGGTTTGGCCAGTTTTCATCACCACGCTGGCTAACTAAATTGATGATGGTGCATACCAGCATAGAATGGATGGCCGACACAGACAATTTCACCATGTTAATGTATCTCCACTGAGAAAGGAGATGTATATATATACATATATATATATATATATATATATATATATATATATATATATATACATATATATACATATATATATACATATATATATATATACATATATTATATATATATATATATATATATATATATATATATATATATATACATATATATATAATATATATATATATATAAATATATTATATATATATATATATATATATATATATATATACATATATATATATACATATATAAGAGAGAGAGAGAGAGAGAGAGAGAGAGAGAGAGAGAGAGAGAGAGAGAGAGAGAGAGATTTGAAATTTTTTCATCCTACTCAATACTAATCCCTACATCAATTACCACTATGAGGAGCTTTTGAACTCGTCATGAAGTTTAATAATAACCAACAGATATCTTCCTCTTTAAAATCCTTGAAAGCCTCAAAGTATCCTGGACGTCCTTGGGGCAATAAACTCCTCCATCAGATCAAAGGACGAAACTCCCAAAGGATTCATTAGTGTTCGAAAACTCCAAGTTTTGGTTGGTGCTGTCTGGCAACTGAAGAATCTATACGGAGATGATACTCGTCAGGGAGCTAAACGGTTGATGCCTGACAAGAAGGAAGTTTCTCTCTCTCTCTCTCTCTCTCTCTCTCTCTCTCTCTCTCTCCTCTCTCTCTCTCTCTCTCTCTCTCTCTCTCTCTCCAACCAATATACATCACGTGTATTGATCATCGAAAAATGTTAATGAAATCACATTATTTCTGGTCTGTCAATCAAACATTATTTGAAAACATAATTATCTGCTGATTATTACAGGATAAATGTGGATATAAAATAAAGAAACTTTTGTATTATTTCATAGATATTTGATATCTAAAATCCATATCTAAACCTGGCTATTCCCCTATGTGTTTGATAAGGATCATCATGGTTGCTATAGCACCATTTACTGTTCACAAATAGTTTTTTTTTTTTTTTTTGCTTCTTGCATAAGAACAAGAATAGCATGATACAATACAGTCGACAAAGGAAGTATTGAGATAAGGATTTTCAATTAGATTTAAATGAAATCAGAGTAAAATTGTTCTGTGAAGAGACACTCAAATTATTCCAGCTTAATGCAACTCTCATAACATTTCTTCCCAGATAAAATAACTCTTCCCTTCAATTACTGCTTTATGAGTTCATGTTGCTTCAAATGTCTCTTTGAGAAGTCTCACAGCAAAATCATTCTTTGAATACAATTCTTGTCTATGGAGAGATTCAACTCCCCTGTCTGTGTGTGTTTACTTTTTTTTTGTCAGCAATTTTACACAAAAAATACTGTACCGATTTTGACCAAACTTGGAAGTCATGTTGGGTATAACCCAAGGATGAAAATGTAACATTTTGGATAAAGAATATCAAAGTACAAGTACGCAGCAGTACTTGGAAAGTAATCCCAATGTTAGGTAAATGGAAACTATTTTTAGTTTATTTTTTGTTTTTGAACAACATTGCGCAAAAAAACTACTGTTGCAATTTCAACGAAACTTGGTGGTCAATTTGGGGTATAACCCAAGGACAAATCCATTAGATTTTGAAGAAAATACATCGAAGAACAAGCCACGCAGTGGAGTTAAGAGCAAAATAAGACTGCTTGCCGTTGCGAAAGCATGCTCTCTACTCAGTGCCTATATAGTTTATAGAATTATACTGAATAGCTTGATTTGCCATTAATATATTTCCCATCCACCTCCCCCCACACCTCATTCATCTTCTACATCTCTCTGTAAGGGGAGATTCGCCCACCACATTTCCCTTCTGTAATGAATAACCAAGTCATAAACCAGAGTCCTCTAGTGGCGATATATTAGATAGGCCCAATAGACATTTGTAAACAAACGCCCCCTCTAGCTGCTCTCAACGTCCGGAAGATAAGCCAACGATGGTGTTTACATTGGCGAAAGTAATCATGTTGGTGTGTATGGTTGTGTGTGTTTTGACAGATCCCGTTCTGTATTCGTTAGCTCTTTCCTTTGTAATATGGTGAGGGACAATTTTTATTATATATTCAAAATATGTAAATTTAAATGTGCATATTATCCATACATCGTAAAAAGTTTAGATTATACATTATAGAAGAGATGTAAAAATTAATTATGCAATTTTATCAACTGTTAAGGTTTTATATATGAGGTATAGAGACAGGGAATAATAACAGGATAAAAGGACACAATGGAGAGAGGAGAGGAGAATAGGAGAAGTAAATAGAATTAAAGGATATTTTGAGAGTTTTCGAAGGTGGAAGGTGTTGGAGAAAGATTGTTGGAACGTGAAAGTCGAGGAAGAGTTTGTTATTACAGAAAGATTTTGGTCTTGTGTTTAAGATATATGATAGAATAT
>NC_090758.1:10875745-10880745 GCF_036898095.1 Palaemon carinicauda
ACCTAATGGAGTTTATAGTTTACTATGGCTTTATTCAATAATTACTTAAAGGAAATAAGCGATTTATGACACTCAACAGTCAACAGTTAATTTTCAGTAATCTTTAAAGCTTAAAACAGACTATTTTCCTTTGGAAGCTTCCTTTCATTATTTTAGTGTTACTGTTCTTAAAATTTATTTTATTGTTCAATACTTAAGTTTTTTTCTTATTTCCTTTCCTCACTGGGCTATTTACACTGTTGAAGCCCTAGTGTTAAACTTGAGATTTAACTTATCTAGTAATAATAGTGGAAGCAATTGAACTTATTTCTTCAAGTACGTCAAGCAATTAAGATTTTCACTAACTAAACTTCCTCTTGGTTCAAACTGAAAATGCAGTTAAAACTTCAAGAGAAATTTAGCATTGAGATACCAGCAAAGGAGTTCTAATGTTACCAAGTACCCGCTACCTCTATATATGTTCATCTTTAATCATTAGCTACTTAAAAAAACTTGCAGTCCGTGCAGACTGTATTGGGAAACTACGCAAACATACTATGAAATAGCTCAACATAACTCACCGTTCCTATTTAATTCACCAAAACATTGTGAGAATGTAAA
The DNA here is from genome assembly GCF_036898095.1 of Palaemon carinicauda. Taxonomy (NCBI): domain Eukaryota; kingdom Metazoa; phylum Arthropoda; class Malacostraca; order Decapoda; family Palaemonidae; genus Palaemon; species Palaemon carinicauda. The sequence continues at coordinate 10,876,346 of NC_090758.1, forward strand.
TTCAATGAAATACATCTATTTCAGTACAAAGTTTATTAATGTCTTACGTTTTTACCCACAATATGACAGATTTTTACCCACAATATGACAGATTTAACATAAGTCTGAATATCAAATTAGAGTAACTCAGATTATCAATATATTTTTTCTATTTCATCAACTTTCCACATGCAGATCACCAACACTGATAGTTCATTAGTACATTGATTGTTACAGGTAGTTTTTAGATAGTTTTCTAAATTCAAGCAAAAAAACTATCATGTTTTTTTTTTCCCATTTTCACTTTTCTGTACTTCTAGTTCTAATATTCTTATTTTCTATAGGAATTTCTACTGAACCCTAGATGTGTAGGGTTAAACCACAAGCCAGTTTTTAAAACTTTTTAATCTTAAATCTTTTTAAAACTGAGAAGTTTTAAAAACTAACAAAGGTGCTTTAAAAGATCTTCAATTGAATTAACTTCTAGATTCTTGTCACAAATTGTTAATATTTCGCTTTGGAAAGCTCCCACCATTTTAGTCTTTACTATCACCTTATCGACATACCGTAGTAGTAAACTTCTGCAAATATTTCGGTTAGGTTTTATTGAATAGTTTGCATAAAAGTGACAAATCCATTTCCATATTAAAGTTATGAACACTTAAATCTTTCTAAAGTTATATCTGATCGTCCTAAATTGCATTAAAACAAGGCTTTAAATATTATCTTTTAAATTTGGGGTGCTTTATGTATCACAATATTTGTACTAAACTGAAAATTTAAACTAAATTTTCTGTAACCTATATGCTCTAGTCACAGGTTTATTAATGCGTACTGGTAAACTTCATTTTGTTAGAACCCGATCTTTGAATAAAGTTTCAAGTTAGATGGAATCATACCAAATCAAATGTAAAACGAACCTTTTTTCTTTATTCAAGGTGGTCAAATTTAAAACGACAAAATTAGTTTCTATAAAAATAAAAAATAAATTCATAGAGATGGATAAAATTAGTTTATATAAATTGATAAATATAAGATTTTATTAGCTTCTAAACATTGAATATAATTTAAGGTGAAAAGTCATTTGAATTTCATCCAGTCAGCTGCTGCACCCCTATAGCCTTGTCAATTCATCGAGGCATTTACCATCCATTATTCCATTTGAACGGTGGTTTGCTTCGCCACAGCTCCAGGCCCCTCAAGGCTCCAGGCCCCTCAAGGCTCCAGGACCCTCAAGGCTCTAGGCCCCTCAAGGCTCCAGGCCCCTCAAGGCTCCAGGCCCCTCAAGGCTCCAGGCCCCTCAAGGCACCAGGCCCCTCAAGGCACCAGGCCCCTCAATGCTCCAGGCCATTTTGAGTGGCTTAGGTCAATAGAGGGAGTGTAATGCTACAGCCCTTCAAAGTAACCCTCCAATGCTCTAGCCCTCCAATGCTCTAGCCCAAGTTGGGCGCCTCAGATCACTAATGGGAGTGCAATGTTCCAGGTATCTCAATGCTCCAGGCCTTTTTGGGTGGCTCAGGTCAAGGATGGGAGTGCATTGCTCCTGCCGTTCAAGGCTCCAGCCGCTCAATGCTCCAGCCGCTCAATGCTCCAGCCGCTCAATGATCCACCCGCTCAATGATCCACCCGCTCAATGATCCAGCCCAATTTGGGCACTCGAGATCACTAGTGAAGTGGAATGCTCCAGGTCTCGATGCTCCGAGCCATCTTGGGGGACTTTGGTTGCGGGATGGAGTAACGTTCCAGCCATCCAATGTTCAAGCCCTTCAATGCTCCACAAATCACTAGTTGAGTGCAATTCTCCAGGGTCACCCCCCTATGCTCCAGGTCTCTTTGCCAGATGACAGCATTTCCTTTCCAGTGATGGTAACTAGTTCATTATCGTTTCACCAGGTATAAGCCGCAGGTCCCAGCGAACTGCCTTCATGGCCCGGGCTGCCGAAGGTTTTGTGCAGATACTCTAATTGCACACAGACCAGAGGAGGTGACCTTGCATCATGGCAGTTAACATTTAATCTGTTGAGGATATATCTAGGTTAAAATACTTTTACCCAAAACCAAATTATCTCAAATGGGTACTACCTATATATCTAAAACCATACTTGCCATTTTCAGACTAATGCTATGCGCATTTATAAAGAAAAAATAAAGAATCAACCTTATTGCCTTATTCTATGTTTGGGTTCCCCCAGGTCCCTCAGTGTGAGGCATCTCTTACAGTATATCCACTAGAGAGTTGCTTATGCATCTTCCGGTGTATTTTGCATCTTCCAGTCTTGAATGGTCTCGTTAAAGCGTAACTACAGACAATAAAAAAAAGACTAATAACTAAAATTAGGTCAAACTGTGAGCAAATGCGTTAGTTACAAATAAAAAAAATATATATATATATATATAAAAGGTAAGCTGTTTAAGGAACAGCGTTAGACATTACATTACAAACTGAGGATTTACACAGCTTTTAAAAAAGATAGTTTCTCTCATGAAGCCTACTTTATCCATCACTAAAACTACCATTGCCACCCACACTGCTGTCATCTCTTACCCGTTGTGGTTAACAATCTTCTGAACTAACTGGTAAAAGGTATACAAGATTCAATATTCCAACACCCCTCCCAAAGTATATAGGTAATATCCGTATAGGGTTGATATACGTTAGAATATATAAATATAGAGTGTATACTTAATTTATTTTATATTAGAATATATTAATAGAGAGAGAAAACAGAATATTAAAGTAGTTTTGTGTTGCAGGTCTTCCAATGAAGTCCACACTGTAAAACAGTCTTTCGACAAAAAATTGATTGAACTAAATTCTCCTGGTAGCTTGTCAGACACTTATACTCTGAGAGAGGTACAGTAGCTTTACAATAAATTAAACGGTTCCTAAAGATTGTGAATTTCTGAACACCATTAGTATTAGATAAGTTGCATTCACCACCATTAAAAGAAAATAAAAAATTGCAAAGAGAAAAAAACAGTACCATCCCGTTCGTAATACTGGGTATACAGTTAATTCTGATAGCCATGCTTTCTCCATAAGGCCCAATATTACACAGTATTCCAGAAGTTCATTCACCTTATAAGCAGGGGAATGATCCTCCTGATCAGGTTGTTGAATCTGTCAAACTAAAAAGTTCCAAATTGCAGTGAATCATGTTGAACAGACCGATTGATTGATTGACTTGAGGTTTTCTGGCATCCTGACATCTGAGGTCATTGACGCCGATTGAACAGACCGAAATTGGCCGAACCAGAGTTTATATAAGAAAGATTTTAATGTTACTGCTAAATCTATTAAGTGCTCATTACTTCTTACTTATTTCCTTTACCGACTCAACTTTTTCACTGTTGGAGCCCTTAGGTTTATAGCATTCTGCTTCTCCTACTAGGGTTGTAGCTTAGCTAGTAATATAAATTATAATTAAAGAAGGTTTGTAAAGCTGATAGTTCGCCCACCCTTGTCTAAACTCAACACATTGATTGTAATTTTAAGAAAACCATTTTGACCATCTCTCCCAAATACTCTGTACTAATGCGCCACTAAAATCTCATCCCATTAAATGTAAGCTTTTCTTTTTGACATACAACAGCCACTGGGAAAACACAATGGAAAAACAGCCACTGGGAAAACACAATGGAAAAAAAGGTAAATCATTACAATTTGTGAAAAAAAGGAAAACAGAAAATGGTTCAAATTTAAAAAAAAAAATATAAAGCAAACCTAGAATTCTTTAAATCTTCCATATCTGCTATTATCTAGATATCTAAATTATCTATAAGTTAAAAGCAATGCCATATCAATGACTAACCGAGATAACTGTATTATGGGAAGTGGATATAAAGTTAAGCCTTGAAAAGAAGAAAAAAAATTGTAAAATATTTTCAGGGTGTACATGGTTGACATTTCAGTCTACCATGGACAACCTAAAGTCCACCTTAGCCTTCGTGGCAACAGCCACCCCGGCAAAGGTGGAAGAATGGCAAAAATGGCCATTTATATAAAAAGATTTCAAAGTCACTCAATTCAAGCAAACAATCTTCCATACATTACATTTGAACTTACTAAAAGCTTAGAAGTAATACTTAAATGCTAGCTAACCTATTCTAACTCCGCTTGAATGAATCGTGTTCAAATCTAAGAGATTGTAACTTAAATAAGATCTTAAATCTTATTTGAATTTTTTTTAACTTTCATATAAACTAATTTTGAAATTCTATAATGTTTGGATAAATAAAGTTTATTCTAATCTTTTTTAAAGTTTAAATAAATCTTATATATGAATTTTTCCAAACGTTTGGGCTTGCCTGCTATCCAGCCCTTTGAAACTTGAAAAATTTAAACATTTTGATGATCAAGACAAACATTTCTATAATTACAACTCCCAATAACCAATTGCATGTTTAAAATTATGTTCTCG
>NC_090758.1:10885745-10888245 GCF_036898095.1 Palaemon carinicauda
TATTTAAAAATTATCTATTACTATAAATAATATATTTCATAGAGAATTTAAAAAATACTCTTGATTCAATTGGCAAATAATGAATGTCATAAACACACCAGTGTTTCTTTGCACATGTCTTGACAACTCCATTGTATATTATAATATGAACCCTGCATGGCAACATCCTATGAGGCAGATGCCATTTAGTAAATATGTATAAATCTAGACACTACACTAGACATTATTCGGCATTAATTAATTATTATCGCAAAATACTTGACATGAATAGAGTTACGTACAAGGTATTTGCAACAAAGAAATTGATCACCCTCTCTCTCTCTCTCTCTCTCTCTCTCTCTCTCTCTCTCTCCTTCAGCTTTGATTGGCGCTGTCTGGCAACTCAGGAATCTTTACGGGGACGATACTGGTTAGGGCGCTGAACAGTTGATGGCTGAAAAGAGGGAAATCTCTCTCTCTCTCTCTCTCTCTCTCTCTCTCTCTCTCTCTCTCTCTCTCTCTCTCTCTCTTATTTTACCTCCCCATGGTGTTTAATTCAGGTGAATGAATCGTGTTCTCTGATAAAGACTAAAAATTAATTGGTTCGAAGGGCGTATGATTTTTACTCCTGGGTGAATTCACTCAGGTGAGTTTAATGCTGAATGGAGATATAAATGACTCCAAAAATAAAGACAGATATATTTCATTGCAAATTAAATTGTAATTAGTTACTTCAAACCCAAGGAAGATATAAAAAAAAAATCATTCAAAATCAATCTATTGAGTTTCATATATTGATTAAAATAGAATTTTTTTTAGTTCAAAATTCTGAAACTTCAAATATACAGTTTGAGAGATTTTCTCACAATTTGGTTATAGCCAGAAGATTTAACACTCAGAACTCCAATTATTCCAATGATTAAGAACCTCAGATAAAGCTGGCCTATTGGAAACATCCCAGCCTGGTGATTTGTCCAACAGGGGTTCGAGTCCCGCTCAAGCTTTTTAGTTTCTTGTAGTGTCTGCAACCTCACCATCCTTATGAGCTAATGATGGGGTATTTTGTGGTGCCTGTAGGTCTACCTGCTGAGTCATTATTATCATTATTATTATTATTATTAGCCAAGCTACAACCCTAGTTGTGTAAGCAAGATGCTATAGACCCAAAGGCTCCAACAGGGAAAAATAGCCTAGTGAGGAAAGGAAATAAGAATATAAATAAGTGATGAGAACAAATTAACAATAAATCATTCTACAAACAGTAACAACGTCAAAACAGATATACCATATATAAACTATAAAAAGACTTATGTCAGCCTGGTCAACATAAAAACATTTGCCCCAACTTTGAACTTTTGAAGTTCTACTGATTCAACTACCCGATTTGGAAGATCATTCCTAAACTTGGTCACAGCTGAAATAAAACTTCTAGAATACTATGCAGTATTGAGCCTCATGATCGAGAAGTCCTGGCTATTAGAATTAACTGCCTGCCTAGTATTAAGAACAGGGTGGAACTGTCCAGGAAGATCTGAATGTAAAGTATGGTCAGAGTTATGGAAAACCTTATGCAACATTCAACATAATCAACTGATTGAACGATGGTGCCAAAGATTGATATCTAGATCAGGAATAAGAAATTTAATAGACCGTAAGTTCCTGTCCAATAAATTAAGATGAGAATCAGCAGCTGAAGACCAGACAGGAGAACAATACTCGAAACAAGGTAGAATGAAAGAGTTGAAACACTTCTTTAGAATAGATTGATCACCGAAAATCTTGAAAGACTTTCTCAATAAGTCATTGCCTGGTCCTCCTGGCCCTAGCTTGGATGGAGAGGAGGGTTGAGTGCTGATCATATGTCTATATTGTCAGTCCTTGAGGCAATATCCTGCTAGCCAGGGAAATGTCACCATCACTTGCTTTTGCCATTCATGGACGGCCTTTAAACCTTTAAAGAAGGCAGTACGATAAGAAGTTAAAATATGAACTCCAGCTGATGTTAACATCAAGAGTCAGTTAAAATTTCACACAGATGTTTTCACAACTAAAATCCCAAGTTCTTAACCCAAGAAAATGCAACAGAACTGTACATTAGGTATTTCAAGCCCAGATAAAAAAAGAAGATGGACACTAGAGATCAATTAATATCATAGTGCATAATTTCATGTAATGGGATGAGATGACAGATATGGATATTATCATCTAAGTCAGGGTTAACTAAACAGGAAATAAATATAAGTTATTTTGAAAGTTCTTAAGATGAGGAGAATGTGGTCAGAGTAATGTTAACAAGTAGAAGTAGAAGAGAGATATTTAGATTCGAACTTGGGGAGTAGAGTCCCTAAGTTACAAATATTGCGAAGGCAGTGATATATGTATGTGTGTGTCTATGTTTGTATGTATATATGTATATGTATATATATTACATATATATATATATATATATATATATATATATATATATATATATATATATATATATATATATATATATATATATATATATATATACATACAT
>NC_090758.1:10893245-10895123 GCF_036898095.1 Palaemon carinicauda
TGTCTTTTTCATTTATTATATATTTGTATATGTTTTCATAGTGTGCTATCAGTTGGGTCTGTGTACTTTTTCCAGGCACGAAACCGTGTTGACCTATATTAAACAAATTATTTTTGACTCAAATGGTTCATTATTTTCTTTTTTTTATTACCCTCTCATACACTTTCATAATATGTGATGTTAGACTAACAGGTCTATAATTGCTTGCCTCTAGTCTTGATCCACTTTTGAAGATAGGGGTTATATAAGCTAATTTATGTTTAACATAGATCTTGCTCATATCTACACTTTGTCTTAGTAGTATTGCAAGCGGCTTCGCGATAGTGTTTGCAGTTTTTTTTAACAAAATCACTGGAACTCCATCTGGTCTGGCTACTGATCCATTTTTTATTTCGTTTATAGCCTTGACAATATCTGCTTCATTAATATCTATATCCGTTAGATATTCAACATTTTCTTCTCTCATTTCTGTTTCATTATTCTCATTCGCAATTCTTGGCGTGAGCTCACTCTTATATTTTTCTGCTAATATGTTGCATATTTCCTTTTTTTCATTCGTTAGCCGCCCTTCAATTCATAGAGGGCCTATTTCTATTCTCCCTTTATTCATCTTTTTTGCATAGGAGTAAAGTACTTTGGGGTTTCTTTTTATATTTTGAAGTGTCCCTTTCTTCTAAGTCCCTTTTTCATTTTCTTTCGACTGTATATCTTTTGTTCTTCATATTCTATCTTACATGTTATTTCCCTCATTTTCCACACATTTTTTCTTTGCAAGATTTTTCTTCCACTTTCTAATTTTCTGAAATATGATCCTTCTGTCTCTTTGGTATGCACGTCTTTTGTTTATTTTTTTTTCGGTGCATATTTTTCAACAATTTTCTCCAGTATTTTGTACAGTATGTCCGTATTTACCTGTATATTATCACTTACAAACACATTTTTCCATTGTTTATTCAGTTCTTCATTTATTTCTGACCATTTTATATTCTTACTGTAAAAGTTATATTTCCATATCCTTCCCAAAGTTTTGTGCTTTTATTAATTCTGCGATCACTTGCTTTGGAATGAACTATCAATTCTATGACATTATGGTCTGAAATTTCCGTGTTATACACTATTATTTCTTTAACATAATTCACCTCATTCACAAATACTAGATCTAGGACATTTTCCTTTCTTGTTGGAATGTGGTTTATTTGTTGCATATTATGTTCTAATAGCATATCTTGAAGCATTTCAATTGTCTCTTATCTCTGCGCTACTATTACTCTCTTTTTTTATATGTATACACACACAACCACCTTTCTTCTATCCGTTCTTTCCAATCCACGAAAGAAAGTTAAAATTTCGGATAGGAGTATATTACAGTCTTTATGGTTTCTACATATATCATCAATTTTTTCTATTATTATGTCAAACTCCTTAGTATTTGGGGGTCTGTAAACTACAATATTCACTAGTTTTTCAAATTCAAATTTCTACCGGAATCAATTCACATTCTGTGTTGCTGTATTTTTCACAGACTTTTCCTTGATTTATTCTCTTCCATATATTGAGGTTCCCCCTTGATTCCTATTTTTTCTGTCTGATTTATAAGTTTGGAAACCCTTTATCTGGTCATCACTGCCAGTCTCTTGGGAATACCATGTTTCATTTATATTTAACATATCTATTTTCTCAATTTGGGTTAGTTCTTCTAGGAACTCTATTTTCCTTTTAGAGTTACTCGTGACTAAACCCTGTGCATTCATCACTATTATGGTTTGTGTTTCATCCCCATTATTTAATATTGGTAATAATATGGATTCTCCCATGCTTCCTTCCTGTTCTGATATGATGTTCTTTTCTTCATTTCTCGAATTCTGCCATTAAAGAATC
>NC_090758.1:10895623-10898123 GCF_036898095.1 Palaemon carinicauda
ATCTCCGTTCATACACGGGTTGGAAGTCTTCCAGGGTGTTCTTTCGCCACTATGCGAAGCAAGTAGAGGAACTTAAGAGATCTGTGGTAGCAGTGGGTCGTGTAGTTAACCCTACTGTTTAACTCTGCGAGGAACAGTGGTCTTAATTGGGACGATTAAGTCCAGGGTGAGTGTGTAGGTACATACTGTACTACAAACTAAATAAGGGCACCAAGTGCCCATATAGACTGTTCCTTCTTTCAAAGGTGAACCTTGCATAAGTTCAGACATGTGTGCCAAGCGTTTCTAACGCTAATGTGATTGATTTGTAATACAGATTTTTTATGACTTGATACCTTGGTATCTCATTAAAGTGGTGTTTAATGGTTTTTCTTTCAGATAAACAAGTTCTGTTTACTATCATACTTATGGTTAAAGTTTTGGGTCACCCTTTTTTATATAAATATATATATTTGTTGTTAACCTGTCTGTTTATTATCTGTCAATAAACTTGTTCTTGAGAACCTTGCGTCTCTTTCACCTGTGTCAATTTATTGGTATAATTGAACATTTTAATTCTATGTATCTTATCTGGGATAATTCTGATAGAATTGTTCTGTTTTGCAAGCTATGTTGCATTGGTTTATGTAAGTCCCCTAATGGGAGGACTCCGTCCCATAAAGGGACGAGGGCGGTTTTATTAGTTTCTTCCTATGCGGATATAAACCTTTGTCCAATACAAGTATTGTGCGGATTACTGGTCAATATATTGACGCAGTGGTTCTATACAAACTATGCTTTACTTAATATAGGGCGAGACCACTATATTAGCTTGCCTGGTATTCATACATAGATATATGTACTCTTCGAGACTTTCCAGAGTCTAGTAGGACTCTTCCCTGTAGGGGGCAGGAAGCTCTAACATAGTTTATAGTTAGTTGAAAAGATGTATAACGGTAACATCTTAGGTCTCTAGGTCTAGTCGACCGGGAATAAATATCTCCGGGGAGTACGGCACGTTCTGAGAATCCACAGATACAGTAATGCTCTGGTACACTTCCATCAGGACGACATGGCTTGAGCCCAAAAAACGGATTTTGAGCGAAGCGAAAAATCTATTTTTGGGTGAGATAGCCATGTCGTCCTGATGGACCCGCCCTTGCCTTTCTAAGAAAGGGCTGTAGGACCCCTCCCTACATACAGTATCTGTAGCACCTCGTGTACGCTACAAGGAATACAGATGGCGCCAGGATTGGCGCCAGGCACGCATACGAATCGGGGGATAGGGAAGCCTTGGGAGCGGCTCCCCTTTTTCTTTCCCGAATTCGTATCTCGTCAATCTCCCTCCTACGAGACGAATCTCTGTTCAGGTCGTAGATTGCCATGTGACGTGTCTAGAATACGTCCTCTGATATGTCGCGATATCCCTTTCACGAGGGATACTCGCTCCAGGAGTTAGAATTCTGGTACCTTAAGGTAAATTCTCTGGGAATATCGCCGTAGTTGTAATATACCCTAGGAAGCTACCCTATAGGAACTTCCATCAGGACGACATGGCTATCTCACCCAAAAATAGATTTTTCGCTTCGCTCAAAATCCGTTATATATATATATATATATATATGCATATATATATTAACATATATATAAATTTATATATATATATGCATATATATATATATATATATATATTTATATATATATATATATATATATATATATTTATATGTATATATATATATCCCCGTTGTCAAATATTTTCGTAACAATCATATCATATTTTGATTTTATTAGATAGCATTGATTAGACTTAATAATTTTTTTCTTAAAATTATAAGATTGTTCATTTGTTGAGAAAATTTGTATAATTTCAAAAATAGAATGTTCAACTTATTTGAAATTTCTTTTTTTTCTAAATTTATTTCATACAAATAAAGTTTGATTGTAAATCTAATAACCCTTAAATCAAATGAGAATCGTTTTAGATTATAAGACATAGATATCTGACCCTAGGAGTCTTCAATGCATTGGACTCCTGCTTGAATCTCAAAGAAGATCAATATTTGTAAACAAATCTTTCTTCTTGCAAATGTGAAACGGATCCAAGAGTCTTAACTTCTTGGAATAGAGCAATAAGGGCCATTGGTAGCTATTCTTACCTCTGTAAACGTTATCAAATGTCTGTAAATAAAGACATTTTCTATTAATTACGAAATAGAAAAAGGATAATAAATGTCTACTAGGAGAAATGTGATTGTTTACTCCTAGTTCATTTGGTTAGTTTACGATACATATCGAAGTGAGGCAGTCACCGGTACTGTTTACTTCCTTTTAATCAGAATGGTACATTTAAGAGAGAGAGAGAGAGAGAGAGAGAGAGAGAGAGAGAGAGAGAGAGATGTCTTTTTTCAACCGAGGATATAATAAGTGAACCCAAAGTCTCTGGTCAGGACTTTGTTAGGACATACTTGATAAAAAGACCTTTATTAGATTGATTGATTGATTGATTGATTGATTGAAG
>NC_090758.1:10903123-10908123 GCF_036898095.1 Palaemon carinicauda
TATATATAAATACATATATTATACATACATACATACATACATATATATATATATATATATATACATATATATATATATTATATATATACATATATATATATTATATATATATAGAATATACTGCTTTATTTTGTAAATATTTTATCTATATTTATCACCATAATCTGTCTATAAAACTGTGATTCTTAGTTTCTTAAGCTGAAGAAAATTAATGTAATATTCACTCTTATGCCCTTATTGCAAATAGATAATATTGCCATGATACACTAGAGAGACAAGAAAAGTACAGAGATAAGCATTAATGAAAATTTCTATTCTTAAAATACAATAAAATCAATACAAAATCGATGAAGAGTACAACAAGGGAAGAGGCTTCTCCAGTCATTGATAAGTCTATCCAACATTTCAATCCAGGTGGTTTTATTGCAACGCTCAAGGATGAGTTTTGCCCAGGTAAAATACCTGTCCCTTTCAATTACTGCTTTAAGAGTTCAGGTTCCTTCAAATAACACTTGAAAAGCCAGACTTCAAGGGCCTACTGCTTCGATACCCGTTTTTATATCACGAGTCATTCACCTTCAATATGTCTCCAGATGATACTGAATCATTGGATTATCTGATGGACATTGGCTTGGCTTTTAAACCCCCCCCCCCGCCATTTCAACCGTTTATCAGCCAATCAACCCCCTTAGCCAACCAACTCTCCCATGTAAGGGTATTTCCAGATAATACTCCAGGCGAAAAAACTGGAAGAGATTCTATCCTGAATGTAGCCTATGTGATGAATAACCCAGTCTTAAACCACGGTCGTTGAGCGATGATAGATTGAAACAAACGCCTTTTCTCGTCGTTGTTCTCACGCTCGGAAGATAAGCCAACGATGGTGGTTTACTTTGGGTATAGCTAATCGTTGTTTTATGTTTGACATATCTTAAGTTATGTTCGCTAGTTCGTTAGCTCTTCCCTTTGGCGTATAAAGCCTGCTCTTTTTTCTTAATGGGCTATCTAAATAAATCATTAATCCTAAGAATGACATATAGAGCTTACAAGAGTAAATGAACCTTAAAATCACAAAATAATGTTTAAATTCTACACTGATGTCGTCTTTTAGCTGCTGAACAAATAAATGATTAATTTATTCTGCCCTAAACTTTTCTTTTTAATATGATTTTACAAAAATATAAGATTTATCTTAGAAGCAACTTCAACTAGCAGGGGTATAATAAAAAAACTTTTCAGCTTATTTCTATCTTTAGGAGAAACGCTTCCTACTTATAAGCAGTCCTCATATACACACATATATATATATATATATATATATATATTTTTATATATATATGTATGAGGATCCTTGAAGTGATGATGTATCCATGTATCACACACACACACACACACACACACATATATATATATATATATATATATGGGGATCCTTGAAGTGATGATGTATCCATGTATCACAGAGAGGAGAGAGAGAGAGAGAGAGAGAGAGAGAGGGATGCTTATCTGAACACAACCAATTGATTGCTCAATATCATACGAGATTTATTTAATTTAATTGTGAACTCAAGGTCCTTTAATGGAGAGGTCGGCTCATCAGCGAGCGAAAATACGTTCCGTCTGCGCATGACGTCACACCTCTGTGTAGTCTCCCTTGACAGCATTGACTGACAGGTATACGTAGTAACACGATGCAAGGATACCTTCCAAAATAAAAATACTCCTTGATATTTTATTTCTATTTTTTTTTATTAAAGTACAGATTATCCTTAGGGCAGACCATACATCAAAGTTTAATAATATTCTGATGCTTCTAAACATAGTCATAGAGTACAGATGTATCTTAAAAGGGAACACAAATACTGTAATGTATTGACTGCCACTTATCCTTAACCAAAGAGGTATAGATTAACGTAGAGAAAGTTGTCCTTGGACTAAATCCTACACAACGAGTTAAGGATTCTCATTTAATCCTAACAGATTAACAAAACAAAGATGACAGTTTAATAGTGAGGAATTCAGATAAGCATGAGTTTGTTTCTCACCGAGCCAGGTCTGCACACCAGGAGGAAAAATGAAGTTGTTTTCATGGTTTTTTTTTACTGTACTCCTGCAAGTCCTCTTGTTTCTTTTTACTTATGTCGATAATGTTGTTTAAGTGCCGCATTCTAAAAAACACTGATATTTTGGTCAAAAATTCCACAACTTTGTCAGGAACACAAGTGACAGCAGATTTCATTTCAGCAGCCATTGTTTTTATGCATTCTGGTCCTGGTCTAAGCCCGATACCCATGCATTGCTCAAAAAATTTCTCTACAAATTTTTTAGTTTAGAAAAAAAAAATCGTCGGATGGTGCATAGAGTTTCCTTCACTTATATAATGTACCCATGTCGCTGACGTCTTACTATCAACAATATACACTAAATTTGGATATTTAAAACAGAAACTTTTTTTCACTACATATCCACCGATATATCTTAAGGACTATTCCTCGATAACAGATCCTGTGGTGTCAATGGATTTCTGACATTTGGCAAATTCTGTTTCCTCAGGGAACATTTCGTCATTCTTAAGATCCACATCAAATTAAAGTCTCTAAAAATTATGTTTGTCATACATATTTCTAAGTCCAGCTCCCTGTCATTGAAAGATTTATCAGGTCCATTTCCATCATGTTCAGATGATACTATTTCATGGGATAGCGGGTCAAGGTTTTCATTTGCCTTATCGCTAACAAGTTCAATATCCCTACTTAGCAAAAAAGTTTTTCAATCTGTATTTAAAAATTAACTGCATCGGGATGATCATGAGAACCCTCCATCTGCCTAATACATCCAAAAAGAATTTCAAGACAGTCTTGATTTAATCTCCTTGTCATAATAAAAGAAATATCCTGACTGTTTTAGCATGTTATATAGCCCAATCATTGAGTGACAAAATATCACACAATTTTGGAATTTGTAAAGGCAATTAAATTTTGATTTTTTACCCTCATTCCCGGCCTAGCATCAACCATTCTTTTTAGAACACTTTTCTGGCTATATCCAAATCTCTCACAAATGCATTGCGGGCCTTTATGTCTCCTTACATCACAGAAGAATTCATGACATCGAACCATTCATTCACTGTAGCTATAAAATCGGCAGTTTCCTTCCAATTGTTCCCCTCTAATAAAACCCCTTTCTCCTAAAAAATACAATGCCTTAGCACATGACTTTGAAAGTAGCTGTGCAGCATACTTACACGCTGTCTTTGTAAGCCACTTACATTGATATGTTTTATTAATTTTACTGTATATGCTAAGGCATACTCTGATACGGTCTTCATTAGCATTTCACGGACACAGGCAGCAGATATGCTATTTCCATTTTCCATAAGAAAACCGTGATCCAGAAAATGATTTATAATTAACTTTATCTTATGGGGAGCATCAGCAAATATGAATACATTCCTGTCAGCACATGGATTTTTTTAAAAAAAGATTTTTTCTGGGTTAAGGGGATCAATCGCGAATTCTTTCCAAACCCTCAAATTAGTAGATCCAAGATCATGGACAATTGCCACGACGGCAAATCCAGCCTTTTCAACATTAACAATGATATCAGTCAGTTTTTTATGCACATTAGAGTCATCATATTGGTAATATATGGGTTTGCTTCATGGTTGCCGTCAAACCTCTTAACATAACCACTTGAACTTTATCATGAGGTTCATACAAAACATCCATCCCTTTGTCATAAATCCACTTACTAGAAATATTCATTTCATCAAATGAAATAACGGCAAGTTTTTCAATTTCCGTCATTGTTTCTGATTTTGCCTTCATCAGTGACAGAACCGAATGCAAAATACCCGGCTCACATTTGAGATTTTGCGCTCGTTTATTCAGTGTACTTTTTGATGGCAGAGGAAATCCTCTTTTAGTTTGCAAATATGAATAGCATTTGGTGCTCATGCTTCTGAGAGTGAAAGCTAACGATATGTCTTCATCGCTGCATTGACTGACAGACATTAGTTATGAGAGATTTTATCTGTGTTGCACTTAGCACAGGTTGAAATAACTTGTTTATTTCAGTTAATGTGAACTTAAGTTCTGTCACTTCCGTTTCCAAACTAACCAGTTTCAGGAGTTCTTGATTGGTCTTTTCAAAATGTTCTATCTTTTTCTTCTGGAAGAAATGAACGTGACAGATATCAAATAAGACTACGTCTAGTTAAGTAAAATCTCAGCCACCGTCACCGATAAATGACGTCACAAAAGCTCCGCCCACATGCGCGTCCCTCACTGATGAGCCGACCTCTTCCATTAAAGGACCGTGTGTGAACTCAATAAATGATGAATGTATTTATGTCATCAAAGAAATATGAAGCCTAAGACTTATGTGTGTGTAGAGTATCTGCGTAAAACATATGTGGATGATTCTAGCCTTCTGAAAATATTTGTAAACGTTTTAGAGGCTGTGCAGAAAGAACAATTGGTGGTGCAGTCAGTAATTTTAGCATTCTGGAAGCGTTTAAACGTTGTAGAATAAGGGAATTAAGTCATTGACATACAATTTATGTGCATGTGAACAGCAATATTATCAATACTAATGCAATGAAACTCCTATTAGGAAAATATGTTTCCCGAGCGGTGGAAATATTGTCTCTCTCGATAGAAAATGGCATAGTTGAGCCTATAACGAAACTCATATCTAAAAAACAAATACATTATTTTCTTAAAACAACAACAAAACCATATCACCGTTCGTTAAAACCAAAGCAAAAACATTAAATATTTTTATCTCCTCGAAGGACCTTTAAACTGACGTCGAACCAGTTTTAAACGTCATACGAGAGATTTGTAAACACAGCTGGTGAGTTGACCTTGACCCAAAGGCTGAGCGTTTAAAGTTCATTCATTGGAAGCTGAGCTTTTAATGGGGTTAAATGCCTCCAGTGGTTTTATATAGACGGTGTTGCCGCCTTGGAGGTTTTTGTGGCTTTGAGTTATTTTTTG
>NC_090758.1:10910623-10923298 GCF_036898095.1 Palaemon carinicauda
ACTTCAATAATACTGTTTAATATAGAGCCTCATGATGGAGAAGGCAAGACTGCTAGAATTAACTGCATACCTAGTAGAGAGAGAGAGAGAGAGAGAGAGAGAGAGAGAGGAGTTATAGTACGTCTACCAGCTCACCCAAGGATGAATCATCTGGTTTAGATAAGTAACAAAAAAGTATTTAAAGAAATGTTTCCTTCAGATAAAACTGATGAGAAAACGAATGAAATCACTTTGCCTTTTCAAAAGACTCTCAGTTCCGTTTGGATGGGAGTCACAGAGCTGAAAGGTGTTGAGACAGGGAATAAAAGGATGTATAGAGACAGGGAATACTAACAGGATAAAAGGACACAAAGGAGTGGAGAGGAGAACAGGAGAAGTAAATAAAAAAAAAGGATATTTTGAGAGTTTTCGAAGGTGGAAAGTTTTGGCGAAAGATTATTGGAACGTGAAAGTCGAGAAGAGTTTGTAATTACAGAAAGATTTTGGTCTTGAGTTTAAGAAACTTTTGGTAGATTTGGTATATAATATAATAATATAAAATATGATATAATATAATATATAATATAATATAATATAAGATTATAATAGACCCGTTTTCATACACTTTTTTGGATTAAATGAAAGAAAATTTCTAAATATAGACGATGAAGAGTACTTACTTTGGGGAAGAGTTTGTTACATAAAAAGATGGTATAGTTTAATTCTCTCTCTCTCTCTCTCTCTCTCTCTCTCTCTCTCTCTCTCTCTCTCTTTATAACTTTCAAATGATTAAATTTACAATAAGATATAAAAAATTATCATCTTAAATTTCATGAGTTAAATCGAATTAATTGAAAAAAAACCTTTGACCCCCCAAAAAAAAATTATTAAAAAAGGATTATCAATTTTAACCTAAATATTCAACTATGGAAATTTCATATTTTCAAATGAATTTGTAATATATTTCAATAGGATCTTGGGTGTTTCTTCAATCGCCTGTTATTAAAAAAATTGGTCTTTTACCAAAATCCCTAAATCACGCGATAAACTTTGTTCTTGTAAACATGTAAACAATACAACATAAACAACAACAAAAACAACAAATGCAGCCGTTTCTAGTTCGCTAAAAGACAGAGAGCTTAAACATGGCTTTATTCAAGTTTTTATAGTTTTCATAGTTAGGTTTTATAGTTTTTATAGGAAAAGTTTTTATTTTAATTTTGTTACTGCTCTTGAAATATCTTATTTTTCCTAGTTTCCTTTCCTCACTGGGCTATTTTCCTTGTTGGGGCCCCTGGGTTTATAGCATCCTGCTTTTCCAACTAGGGTTGTAGCTTCGCAAGTGATAATGATATATAAGGATAAAGGATAAAGGACAAATAACAAATAACAAATAACTAATAACTAACTAATAATTAATAATTGATAACTAATAACTAATAACTAATAATTTATCAAATTAAAGTGGAAAATAAAATTGAAATTGAAAGTTTTCATCACAACGCTGGCCAGTTGCAGATAGGTGGGTGGGAGAATTTAGTCTGGTGACTCAAAGCAAACCAACCTAGTTTGGTTGGCCATGACTAGTACAGCTTAGCTGATCATGGCGAAACACAAACTCTTTCACCACGTTAAGGTATCCCCACTCAGAAAAGGACCAGAATATCAAATATGTTAAAATGTTAACCTAAGCAAGGGCGGCTTTATATCATTCAATGAATATTAGATGCGATTTAAATAATGTTTCAGAGACTTTTATAACATTTCTTAAGTGACTGAAATCTCCGGAAAGTTTAACTATTCCAATTCAAATTTTAAGAGAGACTGGCGTACAAGGATTGGGCCAATCAACGAGAGAGAGAGAGAGAGAGAGAGAGAGACGAGAGAGAGAGAATCTTTGTATTGAATAACCTTACGTATTTGTACGTGTATGTCTATTTGTATGAGAGAGAGAGAGAGAGAGAGAGAGAGAGAGAGAGAGAATTTAGTATTAAGTACCTTTAGGTAATTGTACGTGTATATCTACATGTGTATATGTATGAGAGAGAGAGAGAGAGAGAGAGAGAGAGAGATAGAGAGAGAGAGAATTTTTGTATCAAATACTTGTAGGTACAGTGGTACCTCTACATACGAATTTAATCCATTCCACAACCGACTTCAGATGTAGAAAATGTTCGGATGTCGAAACGAATTTTCCCATAAGAATACATTGAAATAGGATTAATCCGTGGTTCCGCCCAAAAACCTATGATAACTTCTTAATAAACTACTACACATAATTTCCCATGAGAATAATGCACACTAAATTAGATAATACACATGTAAAAAAGAAGAATTATCAAATAATTATAAATAAGAAACGGGTTTTTAGCGTCACTTTACCTTAGAAACTCCAGCGCAGGTGTTGTTGGTCTTGCTACGTAGAGAGGAGACAGACAGGAGGTAGAGAGGTTAACTACGATAAACGTACACTACCGTAACTTATTCTAACTTACACTGAGTGAACTTTAACATAATTCGGCTTATTTTTTTTTATATTTTATATTTTTTTTACATTTTCTTTTTTTATTTTTGATGATTAATTTTAATCACTTTCACACTCTACACTTAAAATTGATTGAATTTCTTTCACTTCACTCTTTTCCGTTTTCTTTGTTTCACTTTCTTTCGCTTCACTCTTTGCCGTTTTCTTTGAACCACTTCCATCCTCTTCATCACGAGTTCGCTTCGTAGTTTTTTAAAGAAACTATCGATAGATAGTTGCTTGGTACGGCTTTTGAGAATATTTCGAAAGTGAGTTAGTCAAACATCATCGAACTGTGCAACTACACGACAAACCTGCAATTTTTTGGGGTGGTATTTGTCGATGAAGTCGACCAAGTCTTGATATTTTCCTAACACCTCTTTTATTTGTGCCGAACCTAACACATGTTCTACCTCCTCGATCCCTTCCTCGTCATCACTGATGTGCTCAGACATAGCATGGAGTTCCTTGAGCTCCTCTGTGGTAAGTTCGTCGTGATGTTCGGCGACGAGTTTTGTAACGTCATCTGCGTTGACCTCCAGACCCATGGACTTGCCAAGGGAGACGATTTCCTCTACGTCTTCCGCTGCACCCACCACGGGATCAGGTTCGGGGTCAAAACCTTCGAAATCTCGGGGAGAAACTGCATCAGGCCACAGCTTCTTCCAGGCAGAATTGAGGGTCCGTCGAGTTAATCCCACCCAAGCCTGATCTATGATCTTCAAGCAGTGCACGATGTTGAAGTGGCTTTTCCAAAATTCACGCAAAGTTAAGTTTGTGCTTTGCGTGACATTAAAGCACTGCTTGAATAGGTGCTTGGTGTAGAGCTTCTTGAAATTTGAGATGACTTGCTGGTCCATGGGCTGGAGGATAGAGGTGGTATTCGGTGGAAGATACAGCACCTTTATGAACTTGAATTCATCGAAAATATCATCTTCAAGTCTGGGGGGGTGAGCGGGTGCATTGTCAAGGCATAGCAGGCACTTTAAAGGCAATTTCTGTTCATGAAGATACTTCTTCGCAGAAGGGCCAAAAATTTGGTTAACCCATTGCACAAAGAACTGCCTAGTGACCCAGGCCTTCGAGTTGGATCGCCAGAAAATACGAAGCTGGTCCTTATCGACGTTGTGTGTCTTAAAGGCCTAGGGTTCTCAGAATCGTAAACCAGTAAGGGCTTGACTTTAAAGTCCCCACTAGCGTTGGCACATAGGGCAAGAGTCAACCGATCCTTCATTGGCTTATGCCCAGGCAATTTCTTCTCTTCGGCGGTGATGTAGGTTCGACTGAGCATCTTCTTCCAAAACAGCCCGGTTTCATCACAATTAAACACTTGCTGCTCTACGTAGCCTTCTTCCAGCACGATCCTTGACAAAGTCAGCTGCAGCCTTTGTGTCCACACTAGCAGCCTCTCCGTGGCGAACAACTGAATGAATCCCGGACCGTTTCTTAAATTTTTCAAACCAGCCACGAGATGCCTTCAAATTGTCTGAGGAAGGTTCGGTTGAACTGTCCCCACCATCACCCCCAGAGCTCTCCTCATTCAAGTCCGTGAAGATGGCGTGCGCCTTCTCGCAGATGATGGTTTCGGTGATAGTGTCGCCAACAATCTCTCTGTCCTTGATCCAGATTAGCAGAAGTCGTTCCATCTCTTCTATGATAGGGCTACGGCGTTTTCAAATAATGGTGATCCCCTTAGAAGGTTTCACTGCTTTAATAGCTTCCTTCTGTTTCAGGATTGTCGAGATCGTCAACATATTACGGCCATATTGTTTAGCAAGTTCACTCACGCGGATGCCACGCCCATGTTTTTCAATAATTTCCTGCTTTACGTCTAAAGAAAGCATTTCCTTCTTCCTTTTCTCACCACTACCACTACCACTTGCAAAACTAAGCCTTTTAGGACCCATACTTTACGTAAATTACCGTAAAAGGATGCACGTAAAAAATCACGATTAAAACAGTACAATAATAGAAGAACGCACAGGGCACAACCGCAAGAAGCCGACGAGAACAGAGGACTGACCCAAGCCGCGCTAATGGAGGGTCCTCCGAGGTCGAAGTGCTGCCTTCTATCGGCAGAAAATAAAAAACACATCAGGCGCTATGAGTACCGACTACGCGTACGAGTATTGTTTACTTCGGGTGTCGAAAAAAAAATTTGGGTGTAGAGTAGGAACGTGTTCGAATTGTACTTCGCGTGTCAAAAAATTCGGATACAACCGTACGACGAAAATTGCTTACTTCGTGTGTCGAAATAAAATTCGGGATTAGAGTCCAAAATTTGCTCGAATTTTACTTCGGATGTGTGAAATTCGGATGTAGATACGTTCGGATGTAGAGGTTCCACTGTATATGTATGTGTATGTCTACATGTGTATATGTATGAAAGAACAAAGAGAGAGAGAGAGAGAGAGAGAGAGAGAGAGAGAAAATTATTGTATTAGATATCTTTAGGTAATTGTACGTATGTTTACACGTGTATATGTATGAAGGATTAAAAGAGAGAGAGAGAGAGAGAGAGAGAGAGAGAGAGAGAGAGAGAGAGATTGACTAGAAATCACTGTATTTTTTGCTGTTTTAATTCAAGAGAAATTGTGTGTTTAATCTAACCGACTAACTTTTCAACACAACAGCCATTTCTATTTCAGTACATATCAAAGCTTCTAACAATCTTGCTTTCTCGAAAGAATTAATCTTTCAAAACAAAATTTAATCAATTTCTAAGATCTCGCGTTTGGTGACTGTGTGCTAAATCGATATTGCATTGCTTAGTGTTAAGTTTTGCTATCAGAAAATATAATAAAATAAATTTACAGTTTCAAGAGGACTTATTTTATTGTCTAGTACTTAGCTATTAGGGGGTTTTGTTCGATTAAGGAAAAAAAATAATATTTTGCCTTCGTGAAAAGCTTCTAAAACATTAACCTGTTTAATAAGGTGGTAAGGCGGCTTGCCCTGTTGATCATCAAGGTATGCTAATCACGATCTCCTTGTCAACTAATCAAGGCCTGCTAATGGATTAATCAAATCCTGTTTGTGGACTAATCAAGGCCCACTAGTTGACAATGAAGGACAGCGAGTGGATTAATGAAGGCCAGCGAGTGGATTAATGAAGGCCAGCTAGTGGATTAATGAAGGCCAGCTAGGGACTAATGAAGCCAGTGAGTGGATTAATGAAGGCCAGCTAGTGGATTAATGAATGCCTGCTAGTGGATTAATGAAGGCCTGCTAGTGGATTAAGACCCGCTAGAAGACTAATGAAGGCCAGCTAGTGGATTAATGGACGCCAGCTAGTAGTTTAAGGCCCTCTAGGGGACTAATGAAGCCAGCGAGTGGATTAATGAAGGCCTGCTAGTGGATTAAGACCCGCTAGTAGAGTAATGAAGGCCAGCAAGTGGATTAATGAAGGCCAGCTAGTGGATTAATGAAGGCCAGCTAGTAGTTTAAGGCCCTCTAGGGGACTAATGAAGCCAGCGAGTGGATTAATGAAGGCCTGCTAGTGGATTAAGACCCGCTAGAAGACTAATGAAGGCCAGCTAGTGGATTAATGGAGGCCAGCTAGTAGTTTAAGGCCCTCTAGGGGACTAATGAAGCCAGCGAGTGGATTAATGAAGGCCTGCTAGTGGATTAAGACCAGCTAGTAGAGTAATGAAGGCCAGCAAGTGGATTAATGAAGGCCAGCTAGTGGATTAATGAAGGCCAGCTAGTAGTTTAAGGCCCTCTATGGACTAATGAAGCCAGCGAGTGGATTAATGAAGGCCTGCTAGTGGATTAAGACCGGCTAGTAGAGTAATGAAGGCCAGCAAGTGGATTAATGAAGGCCAGCTAGTGGATTAATGAAGGCCAGCTAGTGGATTAAGGCCGTCTAGGGGACTAATGAAGCCAGCGAGTGGATTAATGAAGGTCAGCTAGTGGATTAATGAAGGCCTGCTAGTGGATTAAGATCCGCTAGTAGACCAATGAAGGCCAGCTTGTGGATTAATGAAAGCCAGCTAGTGGATTAATGAAGGCCCGCTAGAGGATTAAGGCCCACTAGTGGACTAATGAAGGCCAGGGAGTAGATTAATCAAGGCCAGCTAGTGAACTAATCAAGGCCAGCTAGTGGACTAATCAAGGCCCGCCAGTGGATTAATGACGGCAGCTAGTGGAAAAAAGTAGCGCTATATGTTCTTACTATTGTTTAAAGCAAAATACTTTGACTTTAAAGCTTTATTCTTCTTGGATCATTAGATCTAATTGTTAATTAGTATCTTTATATAATTCTGGAGCCATTACTGAAGCATCTTAGCTTAGATTTTAATATTAAAAATCTTATCAAATCCTTAATTTTCTATTCCGATAAATTTAAAAAAACGTTGATTCTGAGCTCCATAAATTCTGGATAAAAGATTATGCACTTTTTTCAATGTAAATATATTTAAATTCATAAAAATGGTCATTATATTGACCCTAAATTAACCAAGAGTTTGTTTACTATGGGTTTACTCAATAATTACTTAAAGGAAATAGACGAGTTATGACACTCAACAGTCAACAGTTAATTTTTAGTAATCTTTAAAAGTCAAAAAGACTATTTTCCTTTGAAAGCTTCCTTTGATTATTTTATTGTTACTGTTCTTAAAATATTTTATTGTTCAATACTCAAGTTTTTTTCTTTTTTCCATTTTTCACTGGGCTATTTACCCTGTTGAAGCCCTTGTGTTAAACTTGAGGTTTAACTTTAACTTCGGGATTTACTTATCTAGTAATGATGGTGGAAGCAATTTGACTTATTTCTTGAAGTACGTCAAGCAATTAAGGTCTTCGCTAACTAAACTTCCTCTTGGTTCAAACTAAAAATACAGAGTTAAAATTTCAAGAGAACTTTAGCATTCAGATACCAGCATAGGAGTTCTGATACTACCTAGTACCCGCTACCTCTATAAATATTTAATCTTTAATCATTAGCTACTTGAAAACACTCAGTCCGTGCAGACTGTATTGGGAAACTACGCAAACATACTATGTAATAGCTCAACATTGTTCATTGTCCATTTTCTAATTCACCAAGAATTTATGAGAATGTAAATTCAATGAAATAAAGCTATATTTCAGTACAAAGTTTATTGTCTTACGTTGTTACCTACAATATGACACATTTAACTTGGGTCTGATTATCAAATTAGAGTAACTCAGATTATCATTATTTTCTATCTATTTCATTAACTTTCCACATACTGCTCACCAACACCGATAGCTCATCAGTATAATGACTGTTTTCTGAATTCGTGCAAAAAATTAAATATCAGTTATTTTTCCATTGCCTTTCTGTACTTCTACAGCTTCTAATACTCTCATTTTCTATAGGCATTTCTACTGGCCCCTACATAAGTAGGGTCAAACTATAAGCCAATTTTTAAAACTTTTTATTCTTGAATCTTTTTAAAACACACTAACTTCTGAGTTTTGAAAACTTACAAAGATGCTTTAAAAGATCTTAAATTGGAGCAACTTGAGATTCTTGTCACAAATTGTTAAGAGTTTGCTCTGAAAGGCTCCCACCATTTTAGTCTTTACTATCACCTTATTTACATACCGTAGTTAGAAACTATAGCAAATATTTCAATTAGGTTTTATTGTATAGTTTGTATAAAAGTGACAAATCCATTTCCCTATTCAAGTTATGAACACTTCATCTTTCTAAAGTTATATCTGATCATCCTAAATTGCATTAAAACAAGGCTTGAAATCTAATCTATTAAAGCTAAGGGGGTTTGTGTACCACAATATTTGTACCAAACTGAAAATTTTAAAAAATTGCTGTAACTTATAAGTTTTAGTCACAGGATTATTATTGCGTACTGGCTAACTTTCTCTATGTTGTTAAAAGAACCCGTACCTTTGCACTTCAGTTTAAGTTATATGAGATCATACCAAATTGAAGAATATATTTGTCCCTTTTCTCTTTATTCATCAAGGTGGTGGTCATTTAAAACAGTTCACCCAAGGTTAAAAGTATGAGTTTTATTAGCTTCAACCATTTAGATTTAATTAAGGTGACTAAGGTCATTATCTATTTCAGCTAGACTGCTGCTGCACCACTGTAGCCTTGTCAATTCATAGAGGCATTTACTATCCATTATTCCATTTGAATGGGGGTTTGCTACGCCACAGCTCCAGGCCCCTCAATGCTCCAGGCCCCTCAATGCTCCAGGCCCCTCAATGCTCCAGGCCCCTCAATGCTTCAACCCTTCAATGCTCCAACCCTTCAATGCTCATTATTGATTATTATTATTGATTATTATTAATTATTATTAGCATCATGTGTCCAGCCCTTCAATGCTCCAGCCCAATTTGGGTGGCTCGGGTCACGAGTAGGAGTGCAATGTTTAAGTTCCTTAATGCTCCAGGCAATTTTGGGCCACTTAGGTCTATGGAGAGTAATGCTCCAGGCCTTCAAAGCTCCAGCCCAAGTTGGGCGCCTCAGATCACTAGTGGGAGTGCAATGCTCCAGGTATCTCAATGCTCCAGGCCATTTTGGGTGGCTCAGGTCAAGGGTGGCAGTGCATTGCTCCAGCCCTTCAATGCTCCAGCCGTTCAATGTTCCAGCCGTGCAATGCTCCAGCCCAATTTGGGCACCTCAGATCACTGGTGAAGTGCGATGCTCCAGGTCTCAATGCTCTAAGCCATTTTGGGGGACTTTGGTCGCAGACGGGAGTAATGTTCCAGTCTTCCAATGCTCCAGCCCTTCAATGCTCCACAGATCACTAGTCTAGTGCAATGCTCCAGGGTCACCCCCGTATACTCCAGGGTCACCCCCGTATGCTCCAGGTCTCTCTGCCAGATGACAGCATCCTTTCGAGTGATGGCAACTAGTTCATTCTCCTTTCACCAGGTATAAGCTGCAGGTCCCAGCGAGCTGCCTTCATAGCCCGTGTTGCCGAAAGTTTTGTGCAGATACTCAAATTGCAGACAGACCAGAGAGGGTGACCTTGCATCATGGCAGTTTAACATTCAATCTGTTTAGGATATATTTAGGTTAGAATACTTATACCTAAATTCAAATTATCTCAAATGGGTACTACCTATATATCTAAAACAAGACTTGCTATTTTCAGACTAATGTGTGGCGCATTTATTAAACAAAATAAAAAATCAATCTTATTGCCTTATTCTATGTTTGGGTTCCCCCAGGTCCCTCAGTGTGAGGCATCTCTTACAGTATATCCACTAGAGAGTTGATAATGCATCTTCCGATGTATTTTGAATCTTCCAGTCTTGGATGGCCTGGTCAAAGCGTAACCACAGAAAAAAAAAACTGATAACTAAAATTAGGCTAAACTGTAAACAAATCCGTTAGTTAAAAAAAATGAAAATAAATAAAGGTAAACTGTTTAAGGAACATAGTCAGACATTACACAAACTAAGGCTTTACACAGCTTTTAAAAAAGATAGTTCCTCTCTTCAAGCCAACTTTATCAATCATTAACACTACCATTGCCACACACACTGCTGTAATCTCTTACCCGGCCTGGTTAACAATCTTCTGAACTAACTGGTAAAAGGTATCCAAGATTCAATATTCCAACTCCGACGACAAAGTACGAAGAAATATCTGTAAAGGGTTGATATAAGTTAAAATATATAAATAGTGTATATTCAAATTTTTATATTAGAATATATCAATAGAGAGAAAAATTATTAAAGTAGTTTTCTGTTGCAGGTCTTCCTGTGTTCTCACCAAAGAAGTCCACACTGTAAAACAGTTAAAACTTTCGACGAAATGTTACAGAACTAAATTTTCCTGAAGCTTGTGAGACACGTATACTCTGAGTGAGGTAGAGTAGCTTTACAATAAATTAAACTGTTCCTAAAGATGTGAATTTCTGAACACCATCAGTATTAGATAAGTTGCATTCACCATCATTAGAAAAAAAAATCGCCCCAAAAACAGAAAAAAAAAACAGTACCATCCCGTTCGAAATACTTCGTATGCAGTTAATTCTGATAGCAATGCCATCTATATAAGGCCCAATACTACACAGTATTTCAGAAGTTCATTCACCTATAAGCAGGGGAATGATCCTCCTTATCAAGTTGTTAAATCTGTGGAACTAATGTTCTAAATTGCAGTGAATTTGGTTGAACAGGCCGATTGATTGACTTAAGGTTTTCCTGGCATCCTGACATCTGAGGTCATTGACGCCGATTGAGCAGGCCGAAATTGGCCAAAACTGAGTTTATTTAAGAAATATTTCAATGTTACCGTTATATTATATACCAATGTTACTTCTAATTTATTAAGTGTTCATTACTTTTTGCTCATTCCCTTTACCGACTTTACTTTATCACTGTTGGAGCCCTTGGGTTCATAGCATTCTGCCTTTCCTACTAGGGTTGTAGCTTAGCTAATAATATAAATTATAATTAAAGAAGGTTTGTTAAGCTGATAGGTCGCCCACCCTTGTCTAAACTTAAAACACATTGCTTGGAATTTCAAGAAAACCATTTTTACCGTCTCTCCCAAATACTCTGTACTAATGCCCAGAAATCGTTGGATATTAAACAGGTAAAAGTTTTAATCTTAATTTTGAAAGACATAACAATAATTAACAGCTATAAAGGACAGAACACATTGAACATATGCGGAAGAGTTTTCCTAGCAGCAATGCTAGATAACCCATTGGGGTTAGTACTTGTAACCATAGTATTAAGGGAAACTATCACTACACCAATTAACGTACATTAAAAGGAACTGAAACTACTTCACGACAATTTAAAAGTTATAAGAGCATGGAAAATAACAAGACCAACGGCCAGTTAATGTCGGAAATCATGAAAACATCCGACATATTAAACCAATTCCTATACTTGTTTAATTTAAAAAAAACTTCATATAATATTAAACAAGACTAAAATACCAATTTAAAATTATTTTCAACCTTGAAATTATGCGAAAATATTTTCCACTCCAGACAGAGTAAAGAAGTCAGGAATTTAAATAAGAGATGCCTAAGTAGGATTATTTTAACGTCATTATTTGCATAAATCCGCCCTTTAACATCATTGATAAACGTCTCTGATAAACACCCAAATAAAAACTATAAATTCGTTGAAATCTAAAATTTTCTAAACCATTACAGGCTAAGCGTTTACCATACCACAAAATATATACAGTTTGACATAATAACCCACAGAAAATTACCAAAATTAAAAAAAATATGGAACACTTACCATTATCCCACGAACAACAAGTTATGTACACCTCACAATGACGATCATCTATGACCAATAAATCTTCAAACACATCGTAAACAATAGTAGATCGCTCGTAAACAACTAACTTCAACGAACCCTACCTTTATGAAATCAATCGAATTGTAACACACACTAATTTGTACCTTCAACTCCCAATAAAGCAGTTGAATCTCGGGTGTCTTCAAAGTAAAGCAAAACTCCATTGGTGGAGTTAGCTATCAACGACTCCAGAATGCTAACGAGAAAGAGAGATAGCCAAGGATTCTTTGATTGTCGCCCACAATTCTCTCTGGCTTTGGCTATTTTCTTTATTTTCTTTATTTTTATCTTTGCTTACAATTCTTAGAGTATTTTCGTTCACAGTTACTCAGCTTGATTTCATCGTGTGTATTTTTATAGTTTATTTATGGAGGATCTATTTCAATGTTACTGCTCTTGAAATGTTTTATTTTGATTATTCATTTCGTCTCTTGTAGTTTATCCATTTCCTTGTTTCCTTTCCTCACTAGGCTATTTTTTCCTCTTCAGGCTCTTTGGGCTTGTAGCATCCTAGTTTTCCAACAATGGTTGTAACTTAGCTTGTAATAATAATAATAATAATAATAATAATAATAATAATAGGAAGAAGAAGAAGAAGAAGAAGATTAATGATAACAGTAAAAATAACAATAATAATAATAATAATAATAATAATAATAATAATAATAATAATAATAATAATAATAATAATAATAATAATAATAATAATAATAATAAGAAGAAGAAGAAGAAGAAGAAAATTAATAATAATAATAATAATAATAATATTAATAATAATAATAATAACTATAAAAATAACAAAATTAATAATAATAATAATAATAATAATTATGAAAATGATAATAATAATAATAATAATAATAATAATAATAATAATAATAATAATAATAATAATA
>NC_090758.1:10923798-10933798 GCF_036898095.1 Palaemon carinicauda
GAATTATAAATGAGAGGAATATTTTTCACTCGAAGAAAACATGGTATATTTCATCCGTAGAATTAAATGTGATAAGATTAATCACAGCCAAATCAATTGGTTATTTTTTCATGAGAAGTTCAAAGCAGCAGGGATAAGGAAAACGTCTTGTCAAAGGATATTGCTAAATTTTTTCATGATTAAGTTCATTGTAGCACAAATTGATGCGATTCCTTATCGAGTTTTTGTTATTTTTCTAATAAATTTTTTACCAGTTTTCGAAGACTTCAGCAAATTGATAAATAAAGAAAAATAAAAATGTATAAATATATTTGAATATGAATCTATAAACATATGACTATGTCTATATCTATATCGATAAATAGATAAATAGATAAATAGATAAATAGATAAATATACATATATACATATATACATATATACATATATACATACATATATATATGGGGTCAGGGACTGGGTCAGTCATATGAAGAGAATAAGAAGAAGTTTTGGAAAGAAGTGAAGAGAGTAAGGAAGGCCGGCGCAAGAATTGAAGAGACAGTGAAAGATGGAAATGGAAGGTTGTTAAAAGGAGAGGAGGGAAGGAAAAGGTGGGCGGAATATTTTGAAAGTTTGCTGAATGTTGAGGATGATAGGGAGGCAGATATAATTGCGGTTCCAGGTGTTGAGGTGCCAGTGATGGGAGATGAGAATGAGAGAGAGATTACAATAGAGGAAGTGAGGAGAGCACTAGATGAAACGAGAGTAGGAAAAGCATCGGGTATGGATGGTGTGAAAGCTGAGATGTTGAAGGAAGGGGGTGTGACTGTACTTGAATGGTTGGTGAGATTGTTTAATGTGTGTTTTGTGTTGTCAATGGTACCAGTAGATTGGGTCTGTGCATGTATTGTACCACTATATAAGGGTAAGGGAGATGTGCATGAGTGTTGTAATTCAAGAGGTATTAGTTGTTGAGTGTAGTTGGAAAAGTGTATGGTAGAATACTGATTAATAGGATTAAGGATAAAACAGAGAATGCAATCTTGGAAGTACAGGGTGGTTTTAGAAGAGGTAGGGGTTGTATGAATCAGATTTTTACAGTTAGGCAGATATGCGAGAAATATTTAGCAAAAGGTAAGGAGGTGTATGTTGCGTTTATGGATCTGGAGAAAGCATATGATAGAGTTGATAGGGAAGCAATGTGGAATGTGATGAGGTTATATGGAGTTGGTGGAAGGTTGTTGCAAGCAGTGAAAAGTTTCTACACAGGTAGTAAAGCATGTGTTAGAATAGGAAATGAGGTGAGCGATTGGTTTCCGGTGAGAGGGGGGCTGAGACAGGGATGTGTGATGTCGCCGTGGTTGTTTAACTTGTATGTTGATGGAGTGGTGAGAGAGGTGAATGCTAGAGTGCTTGGACGAGGATTAAAACTGGTAGGCGAGAATGATCATGAATGGGAGGTAAATCAGTTGTTGTTTGCGGATGATACTGTACTGGTAGCAGACACAGAAGAGAAGCTTGACCGACTAGTGACAGAATTTGGAAGGGTGTGTGAGAGAAGGAAGTTGAGAGTTAATGTGGGTAAGAGTAAGGTTATGAGATGTACGAGAAGGGAAGGTGGTGCAAGGTTGAATGTCATGTTGAATGGAGAGTTACTTGAGGAGGTGGATCAGTTTAAGTACTTGGGGTCTGTTGTTGCAGCAAATGGTGGAGTGGAAGCAGATGTACGTCAGAGAGTGAATGAAGGTTGCAAAGTGTTGGGGGCAGTTAAGGGAGTAGTAAAAAATAGAGGATTGGGCATGAATGTAAAGAGAGTTCTATATGAGAAAGTGATTGTACCAACTGTGATGTATGGATCGGAGTTGTGGGGAATGAAAGTGATGGAGAGACAGAAATTGAATGTGTTTGAGATGAAGTGTCTGAGGAGTATGGCTGGTGTATCTCGAGTAGATAGGGTTAGGAACGAAGTGGTGAGGGTGAGAACGGGTGTTAAGAAATGAGTTAGCGGCTAGAGTGGATATGAATGTGTTGAGGTGGTTTGGCCATGTTGAGAGAATGGAAAATAGCTGTCTGCTAAAGAAGGTGATGAATGCAAGAGTTGATGGGAGAAGTACAAGAGGAAGGCCAAGGTTTGGGTGGATGGATGGTGTGAAGAAAGCTCTGGGTGATAGGAGGATAGATGTGAGAGAGGCAAGAGAGCGTGCTAGAAATAGGAATGAATGGCGAGCGATTGTGACGCAGTTCCGGTAGGCCCTGCTGCTTCCTCCGGTGCCTTAGATGACCGCGGATGGTAGCAGCAGTAGGGGACTCAGCAGTATGAAGCTTCATCTGTGGTGGAAATGTGGGAGGTTGGGCTGTGGCACCCTAGCTAGTACCAGCTGAACTCGGCTGAGTCCCTGGTTAGGCTGGAGGAACGTAGAGAGTAGAGGTCCCCTTTTTGTTTTGTTTCTTGTTGTTGTCGGCTACCCCCCAAAATTGGGGGAAGTGCCTTTGGTATATGTATGTATGTGATATATATTACATATATACATATATATAATATTATATATATATATAATATATATATATATATATATATATATATATATATATATATATATATATATATATATATATATATATATTATATAAAATTATTGCAACAATAATAATGACTTTATTCTATAATTCAATATTTATAAACTATAGTTTTCATAGAATC
This sequence comes from Palaemon carinicauda, assembly GCF_036898095.1. Classification (NCBI taxonomy): domain Eukaryota; kingdom Metazoa; phylum Arthropoda; class Malacostraca; order Decapoda; family Palaemonidae; genus Palaemon; species Palaemon carinicauda. The sequence goes on from NC_090758.1 coordinate 10,926,482, forward strand.
AAACGAAAAACTATCATACTGTGTGACTCGTCTGTGTAAATTTTTCATTTAAGATTATGTTGCATCATTCAAAAGAAAAATCAAAATCATAATATATTCCAGAAATCTTACAACATGCAAATCGAGATAATCCTTAAAAAATTTCCATTCCTATCAAAATATATAATAGAATATATATATATATATATATATATATATATATATATATATATATATATATATATATATATATATATATATATATATATACATAAGGGTCAAAAAGAGATCTATCTCTTAAAAGAAAGTAGAAAATATGAATGAATGACTAAAGAAATTGGAGAATTGGGTCATATGAGGGGAGAGAATGTGATGAGGAAAAAGGAAAATGGATAACAGAGAGAGAGAGAGAGAGAGAGAGAGAGAGAGAGGAGAGAGAGAGAGAGAGAGAGAGAGAGAGAGAGAGTATTGTCTTTTTTTATTCAAGAAGATTTTATTCCTTTTCCAAGTATCTCATTTCTTTCTGCCACCCCCTCTCTCTCTCTCTCTCTCTCTCTCTCCTCTCTCTCTCTCTCTCCTCTCTCTCTCTCTCCTCTCTCTCTCTCTCTCTATGTGCCAAGTGTTTAATCTAACCGACTAACCTTTCCACACAAAAGCCATTTTTCTCTTTCAGTACATATAAAGCTTCTAACAGTCTTGCTATCTCGATGAGTTAATCGTTCAAAACGAAACTTAATCAATTCCTAATCCTTCCTATTGGGTGATCGTGTGGTAAATCAACATCGCATTGCTGAGTGTTAAGTTTTTTTTATGAAAAAATAAATAGTAAACCATATTGTTCAAAGTGGTCCTGCTATTTGGAGTCTAGGGATTAGCTATTACCGGGATTTGGTTCGATTAAAGAAAAAATAAGGAATGTAGAGCCTTCGCGAAAAGCTTCTAAGAATATTAAACTGTTAATCATCAAGGTCTGCTCGTTGTCTAATCACGATCTGCTGGCTAACTAATCAAGGCCTGCTAGTGGATTAATCAAGGCTCGCAAGAGGATTAATGTAAGCCTGCTAGTGCATTATTCAAGTCCTGCAAGTGGATTAATCAAAGCCTGCTAGTGTATTAATCGCTATTTGCTAGCAAACTAATCAAGGCCCGTTAGCGAACTAAAGGGCTGCTAGTCGATTAATCAAAGCCTGCTGATGGATTAATCAAGGCCTGGTAGTAGATTAAATCAAGACCTGCTAGTGGATTTATCACTATTTACTAGTGAACTAATCAGCGCTTATTAATGGATTAAGCAATGCCTGTTAGTGTTTTCCTGAAGGTCTGCTAGTGGTCTAATCAATGCCTGCTAGTCGATTACTCAAGGGCTGCTAGTGGACTAATCAAGGCCTGCTAGTGGTTTAAGACCTTCTAGTGGAATAATCAAGGCCCAACATTGTATTAATCAAGGCCCGACATTGGAGTAATCAAGGCCCGCTAGTGGATTAATCTACGCCCGCCAGTGGTTTAATCAAGGCCCAAGAGTGAACTAATCAAGGCCCGCTAGGTGGATTAATCTACGCCCGCCAGTGGTTTAATCAAGGCCCAAGAGTGAACTAATCAAGGCCCGCTAGTGGATTAATCTACGCCCGCCAGTGGTTTAATCAAGGCCCAAGAGTGAACTAATCAAGGCCCGCTAGTGGATTAATCTACGCCCGCCAGTGGTTTAATCAAGGCCCAAGAGTGAACTAATCAAGGCCCGCTAGTGGATTAATCTACGCCCGCCAGTGGTTTAATCAAGGCCCAAGAGTGAACTAATCAAGGCCCGCTAGTGGATTAATCTACGCCCGCCAGTGGTTTAATCAAGGCCCAAGAGTGAACTAATCAAGGCCCGCTAGTGGATTAATCTACGCCCGCCAGTGGTTTAATCAAGGCCCAAGAGTGAACTAATCAAGGCCCGCTAGTGGATTAATCTACGCCCGCCAGTGGTTTAATCAAGGCCCAAGAGTGAACTAATCAAGGCCCGCTAGTGGATTAATCTACGCCCGCCAGTGGTTTAATCAAGGCCCAAGAGTGAACTAATCAAGGCCCGCTAGTGGATTAATCTACGCCCGCCAGTGGTTTAATCAAGGCCCAAGAGTGAACTAATCAAGGCCCGCTAGTGGATTAATCAACGCCCGCCAGTGGACTAATCAAGGCCTTTTAGAGGATTAAGGTAGCGTTAGACGTTCTATTGCTGGTCAAGTACACTACTGTTTTTTTTTTTTTAATTCAAAAGCCTTATTCATCTTGGATTATTAGAAATTAATTAGTGTTAATATTATTTTGGAACCATCGCTGAAACACCTGATTAGCTTAGATTTTCATCTTTAAATTCAATAAATTGTCAATTTTTTTTTATTCCAATAAACTTGAAAACCACTATTTTGAACTCTATAAATTATGGATGATCAAAAATTAATTCTATTCAATTGCATAAAAATGGTTTTTATATTGACCCTGAATTACCAAATGGAGTTTATAGTTTGGTATGAATCATTCAATAATTCTTTAAGGAAACCGGCGAGTTTTGACTAAATTGTCAACATTTAATTTCCAGCAAGCCTTAAAAACTCAAAAATTTTTCTTTGAAAGCTACCTTTAATTATTTTAGTATTACTGTTCTTAAGCCCTGTCCACACTATCCAGCATGCCTGACAGGCAAACAGTGATACCAGGCCACGATAGTTAGTGAAAATGAGGGTTGATGACGTCAGAAGTGGAAAAACTAAAGGCAGGGATCTGGCAACACTGTATGCCAGATCCCTATCAGTGGTTTTCCCGCTTCTGACGTCATTAACCTTCATTCTTACTAGCTAATGTGGTCTGGTATCACTGTTTGCCCGTCGGGCATGCTCGATCGTGTGGACAGGGCTTTAGAATAATTAATTGTTCATTACTTTAGTTCAGTTTCTCATTTCCTTTCCTTTCCTCACTGGGCTATTTACCCTGTTGAAGCCCTTATGTTTATAGTAAGTTAGGTGTTAAACTAGAGTTGTAGCTTTTCTAGTAAAAAATCCTAGAACCAATTTGACTTAGTGTGCCATTTCTTCAAATACATCAAGTAGACACCAAGTTATTCGCTAACAATAATGCTCTTGGGCTATGAAAATAATCTTAAAATTTGAAGCTTACTATGGCATTCAAATACCTGCAAAGGAGTTTGATACTACCACAATATATATATTCTATTTAATCATTAGCTACTGAACAAATACTTACAGTCCGCGCAGACTGTATTGGGAAACTAGGCAAACATACCCTGAAATAGCTCAACATGACCATCCCCACTCAACATAACCGTCCCCATTCCAATTCATCAAGTTATTGTTAAATTTTAAATTTAAAGTTAAATTATTTCAGTACAAATTTTGTTAATGTCTTTTGTTGTTACCTACAGTATGACAGATGTAACGTAGGTCTGAATATCAATTAACAATGAGTAACCCAAGATAATATATTTCTTCCATTTCTTAACTCCACATACTGCTCACAAACACACTGATAGGTCATCAGTAACACAATTGTTACAGGTAGTTCCTTAATCTTTAATCCGAATTGGAGTGCAAAAACAAAGTTTTTGGTATTTTGATATTATGCCATTTTCCTTTTTCTGTTCTTCTACAGATCTAAATTTTATTTTCTATGGGGATTTCTACTGAATCCTACATAAGTAGGGTTAAACTATAAGGCAGTTTTTAAAACTTTTTAATCTTGTATTTTAAAACTCTAGCTTTGAGCAGTTTTAAAAACAAAGGTGCTTTAAAAGATCTTAAATTGGAGCAACTTTAGATTCATGTCACAAATTGTTAAAAGTTTGCTCTGAAAGGCTCCCACCATTTCAGTCTTTACTATCATCTTATCGACATACCGTAGTAGAAAACTTCAAATATTTCAATTAGGTTTTATGGAAGTTTTATGTATAAAAGTGACAAATCCATTTCCCTATTCAAGTTATGAACACTTCATCTTTAAGTTATATCTGATAGTCCTTAATTGCATTAAAACAAGGCTTGAAAACTTATCTTATAAAGTTGGGTAGGTTTGTGTACCACAATATTTGTACCAAACTGAAAATTGAAACAATTTTCTGTAGCCTTTATGTTCTAGTCACAGGATTATTATTACGTACTGGCAAACTTTCTCTATGTTGTTAAAAGGATCCGTACCTCTGTACTTTAGTTTAAGTTATATGTACAGTAATCATACCAAATTAAATAGAAAATATTTGTGCCTTTTCTCTTTATTCATCAAGGTGGTGGTCATTTAAGACAATTTACATAAGGTTAAAAGTATCAATTTTATTAGCTTCAAACATTTAATTTTAATTAAGGTGACAAAAATCATTTATTTCAGCCAGACTGCTGCTGCACCACTGTAGCCTTGTCAATTCATAGAGGCATTTACTATACATTATTCCATTTGAACTGGTTTGCTACGCCACAGCTCCAGGCCCCTCAATGCTTCAGGCCCCTCAATGCTCCAGGCCCCTCAATGCTCCAGGCCCCCTCAATGCTCCAGGCCCCTCAATGCTCCAGGCCCCCTCAATGCTCCAGGCCCCTCAATGCTCCAGGCCATTTTGAGTGGCTTAGATCAATGGAGGGAGTGTAATGCTCCAGCCCTCCAATGCTCCAGCCTTCCAATGCTCCAGCCCAAGTTGGGCACCTCAGATCACTAGTGGAGTGCAATGCTCTAAGTATCTCAATGCTCCAGGCCATTTTGGGTAGTTCAGGTCAAGGGTGGGAGTGCATTGCTCCAGCCGTTCAATGCTCCAGCCGTTCAATGCTCCAGCCGTTCAATGCTCCAGCCGTTCAATGCTCCAGCCGTTCAATGCTCCAGGTCTCGTTGCCAGATGACAGCCTCCTTTCCAGTGATTGTAACTAGTTCATTTTTCCTTTCACCAGGTATAAGCTAAAGGTCCCAACGAACTGACTTCATGGCCCGTATTGCCGAAGGTTTTGTGCAGATACTCAAATTGCAGACAGACCAGAGGGGGTGACCTTGCATCATGGCAGTTTTAACATTCAATCTGTTTGGGATATATTTAGGTTAGAATACTTAATACCCAAATTCAAATTATCTCAAATGGGTACTACCTACATATCTAAAACAAGACTTGCCATTTTTTAGACTAATTCTTTGCGCATTTATAAAAAAAAAAGAATCAACCTTACTGCCTTATTCTATGTTTGGGTTCCCCCAGGTCCCTCAGTGTGAGGCACCTCTTACAGTATATCCACCAGAGAGTTGCTAATGCATCTTCCGGTGTATTTTGCATCCTCCAGTCTTCGATGGTCTGGTCAAAGCCTAACCAAAGAAAAAAGAAAGAAAAAAAGGACTAATAACTAAAATTAGGCTAAACTGTAAGCAAATGCATTAGTTACAAATAAAAATAAAATAAATAAAGGTAAACTGTTTAAGGAACAGCGTTTTAGATATTACACAAACCGAGGCTTTACTAAGTTTGTAAAAAAGATAGTTCCTCTCATGAGGCCTACTTTATCCATCATGAAAACTACCATTGCCACACACACTGCTGTCATCTTTTACCCGGCCTGGTTAAATATCTTCTGAACTAACTGGTAAAAGGTATCTAAGATTCAATATGTCAACAACCCCCCCCCCCCACCCCTAAAGTATGAAGGTAATGTCTGTAAAGGGTTGATATACGTTAGTATATATAATGTAGATTTAAATTTTTATATAAGAACATATCAATAGAGAAAACAATATTAAAGTTTTGAGTTACATTTCTTCCTGTGTTCTCTTCAATGAAGTCCACACTGTAAAACAGTTAAAACTTCCGACAAGACAAAGTTTACCGAACTAAATTCTCCTGGTAGCTTGTCAGACACGTATACTCTGAGTGAGGTACAGTAGCTTTACAAAACATTAACGGTTCCTAAAGATGTGAATTTCTGAAAATCAGTATTAGATAAGTTGCATTCATCACAAAAACTCCAAATTAAACTGTTCCTAAAATTCTGAAATGTCGGAACAGCATCAGTATTAGATAAGTTGCATTCACCATTATTAAAAGAAAAAAAAAGAAAAAAAAAAGTACCATCGAGTTTCGTAATACTGGGTATGCAGTTAATTCTAATAGCCATGCCTTCTCCACAAAGCCCAATACTACACAGTATTCCAAATACTACACAGTATTCCAAAGGTTCATTCACCCTTCAAGCAGGGTAATGATCTTCCTGATCAGGTTGTTGAATCTGGAACTAAAAAGGTCCAAATTGAAGATTATGTTGAACAGACCGATTGATTGATTGATTGATTGAAGGTTTTCTGGCATCCTAACATCTGAGGTCATTGACGCCGATTGAATAGACCGAAATAGGCCGAACCAGAGTTTATATATAAGAAAGATTTTAATGTAACTGCTAAATTTATTAAGTGCTCATTACTTCTTACTTATTTCCTTTTCCGACTCAACTTTATCACTGTTGGAGCCCTTGGGTTTATAGCATTCTGCCTTTCCTACTAGGGTTGTAGCTTAGCTAGTAATATAAATCATAATTAAAGGTGGTTTGTAAAGCTGATAGTTCGCCCACCCTTGTCTAAACTCGAAACACATTGCTTGTAATTTTAAGAAAACCATTTTGACCATCTCTCCCAAATACTCTGTACTAAGCCTCACTAAATATAAGCTTTTCTTTTTGACATACAACAGCCTCTGGGAAAACACAATGAAAGAAAAGGTAAATCATTGCAATTTATGAAAAAAAAAGGAAAACAGAAAATGGTTCAAATTTAAAAAGAAAAATATAAAGCAAACCTAGAATTTTTGAAATCTTCCATATCTGCAATTATCCAGATATTTGAATTATCTATAAGTTTAAAAGCAATGCCATATCAATGACTAACCGAGATAACTGTATTATGGGAAGTGGATATAAAGTTAAGCCTTGAAAAGAAAAAAAAATTGTAAAATAGTTTCAGGGTGTACATGGTTGACATTTCAGTCTACCATGGACAACCTAAAGTCCAGCTTTGCCTTTGCTGCAACAGCCACCCCGGCAAAGGTGGAAGAATGGCAAAAAATGGCAATTTATATAAAAAAATTTCAAAGTCACTCAAATCAAGCAAACAATCTTCCATACATTACATTTGAACTTACTAAAAGCTTAGAAGTAATACTTTGCTTGCTAACCTAATCTAACTCCGCTTGAATGAATCGTGTTCAAATTTAAGAGATTATAACTTAAATAAATCTTAAAATTTGAAATTTTCCAACGCTTATATAAATCTTATTTGAATTTTCCTTAACGTTCATATAAACTAATTTTGAAATTCTATAATGTTTGGATAAATAAA
>NC_090758.1:10938798-10943798 GCF_036898095.1 Palaemon carinicauda
ACAAACAGTTTGGCAAGTTATATTTTATTTTTTCCAAAAAAATTATGATCCTTAAAAAGAGAACAGGGATTTGAGCTTTCTGGACGCGTTGTAAACGTTATAGAGGCTGTCGAAGCAAAGATTTATTGATTAGGTAGATAGATAGATACAGTCAGATAAATAGATAGATAGATAGATTGATAGATACCTTAACGTAATTTAAGAGTTTGCGTATGGCTATGATCAGCAAAGCTGTACTAGTCAGGGCCACCCATATTAGGTTGGTTTGCTATGAGCGATCAGACAAAACTCTCCCACCATCACCAATCCGTATTTGGTCAGTGTGACGATAAAAACCTGACCAAACTCCAGACATGAATTAGAACATGTCTGAGGCATTTGTCTGCAGTGGACTAAAACAGATGCATTTGTTGTTGTTGTGATTAATTAAGATATCCTTATCAATGTGTAATTACAATTGCAATTTAACAACCAGCTGATGTTAAAATCATGTTAGTTACATTCACCGGTTAAATACGACCGGTAAATTAACTTAATTCCGTTATATTAATAAAAAGATTTAATATTTGATTAATTCTTTTAAATATAGTTAATTTACTTCAAGTTAGTGCTTCAATCATATATCATCTTTTATTTGTTCAAAGGCAAATTAAAATAATTATAATATTAATAACAAGTACTGTATTCAAAAATATATATTACTGTAAATACTATATTTTGCAAAATATTTTTAAAATACTCTTGTTTCAATGGGCAAATAATGAATGTCATAAACACACCAGTGTTTCTTTGTACGTGTCTTGGCAACTCCATTGTAGATTCTAATATGAAACCTGTATGACAACATCCTGTGGAGCAGATGCCAGTTAGTAAATACGTCTAATTCGAGATACTGTATTGCACATGTTGCAAGTAATACCTAGACATTACTCGGCATGAGAGTCACATACAAGGTATTTGCAAGAAGGGAATTGATCTCTCTCTCTCTCTCTCTCTCTCTCTCTCTCTCTCTCCCCTTCCTTCAGCTTTGATTGGCGCTGTCTGGCAACTCAGGAATCTATATGGGGACGATACTGGTTAGGGCGCTGAACGGTTGATGGTTGAAAAGAGGGAAGTCTCTCTCTCTCTCTCTCTCTCTCTCTCTCTCTCTCTCATTTGATCTCCCCATGATGTTTAATTCAGGTGAATGAATCGGGTTCTCTGAAAAAGACTAAAAATTAATTGGTTCGATGGGCGTAAGATTTTTACTGTTAGGTGAATTCACTCAGGTGGGTTTAATGCTAAATGGAGATATAAATTATTCCAAAAAATGAAGACAGACATATTTAATTGCAAATTAAATTGGAATTGGGTACTTCAAACTAAAGGAAGATATAAAAAAAAATCATTCAAAATTAATCTATTGAGTTTCATATATCGATTAAAATAGAATTTCTTTTTTTTTAGTTTAAAATTCTGAAACTTCAAATATACAGTTTGAGAGATTTTCTCACAATTTGGTCAGAGCCAGAAGATATAGCACTCAGAACTCTAATGCATATCATTGCTTCCAGTTATTCCAATGATTAAGAACCTCAGATAATGCTGGCCTATTGGAAACGTCCCTGCCTGCTGATTTGTCCAACTGGGATTCGAGTCCCGCTCAAGCTTGATAGTTTCTTGTAGTGTCTGCAACCTCACTATCCTTGTGAGTTACGTATAGAGTATTTTGTGGAGCCTGTAGGTCTACCTTCTGAGTCATCAACAGCCATTGCCTGGTCCTCCCTGGCCTTAGCTTGGGTGGAGAGGAGGGTTGGGTGCTGATCATTTGTATATATGATCAGTCTCTAGGGTAATATCCTGCTAGCCAGGGCAATGTCACTGTCCCTTGCCTCTGCCATTCATGAGCGGCCTTTAAACCTTTAAAGAATATCACATATGGAAGGCAGTATGATAAGAAGTTAACATATGAACTCAATCTGATATTAACCCCAAGAGTCAGTTAATACTAATCTCAACAAATTTAAAATTTCACTCAGATGTTTTCACAACTAAACTCCCAAGTTCTTAACTCAAGAGAAAGCAACAGAACTGCCCATTAAGTATTTTAAGCCCAGATAAACACAAGAGAATAAAGATGAATTCATATCTTAGTTCATAATTTTATGTAAGGTGATGAGATGACAGATATGGATATTATCATCTAAGTCAGGGTTACCTAAACAGGAGATAAATATAAGCTATTTTGAAAGTTGTTAAGATTAAGAGAAGGTGGTTAGCGTAATGTTGAAATGAAGTAGAGGAGAGGGAGAGAAATTTAGATTCGAGCTAGGAGAATATTTATAAATATTGCGAGGGCAGTGATATATATATATATATATATATTTATACACACACACACACATATATATATATATATATATATGTATGTATGTATGTATGTATGTATGTATACATATATAAATATATATATATATATATATATGTATATATATATATATATATATATCTATATATATATATATATATATATATGTATATATATATATATATATATACATATATATATATACTGTATATATTTTCATATATATATATATTCATATATATATATATATATATATATACACATATATATGATAAATTTCGCACATTTAGAAGTGTTTTTCTTATTCAAATAAGACATATATTATACTCCTTTTATAACCTGGATTCTCTCTATACCTCGGGATCAGAGACCCAAGGGAAAATCAACTTAAAGATACTAGCTTTTGGTCGGCAGGGGAATCGAACCCTGGTCCGAGAAACTGAGATGACAGTGACATACCATCTAGCCACAAATTGAAAGAAGAAGAAGAAATTCCCCCATCAGCTTCGTAACCAGACAAGTGACCTAATCCAGGGAGTCTGGAACACTCGTGACTCAATCCTCTCTGAATGGGAAAACGTATCGTACCGCTTAACGCCAGAAAGACAGCCAATCAGGAGCGAGAATAAGACAGCCAATCAGGGGCGAGAATGAGGACATTGTCAAGAATTTATATTACATTAACTCATTTAAATAGAATTACTTCAGTATCATTATCTTAAAAACTTATTCTACAGTTTACAATGGGAAATTAATTTGTATGAAATTATATTGAATAAGAGGCTTTGCCTTTTTTATTAATTGACAAAAAGAAAGAAATAATAACAAGGTTTACTGTTGTTATTTCAATGCAATATTACGAAACGCGTTTTCGTTGAGAAATTATTAGCTCGGAGAGAGAGAGAGAGAGAGAGAGAGAGAGAGAGATAAAGGGAAAATCGAAACAATATCCAAGAGAGAGAGAGAGAGAGAGAGAGAGAGAGAGAGAGAGATAAGCGTTACGTTAAAATGCTCACAGATAATTCAAATCATATCACTTATACATCCTACATGGAAATACATAATGGATCCTCGCCTTAATAGGTTTTACATAGAAAATAATAAATATTATAAAAATTTCAAATTAAAAATTTTCTCAAAATTCAAAATAAAAGGAAAAATCTGTAAACCTCCAAATTACCTAAAACACTTTTTAAATCCCCCTGAGGAAAGGAGGGATTTAGGTGAGAGAACGTGAGGAGAAATCCTCAAGAGGGATTGAACATGAGAGGGGCAGCATCCCTGCATCAATCCCCACGGCGATAAGAGATTCATCTCTGGGGATATTTTCAACCTTTAGAAATTTTTATCAATTTCTCTCGCGTTGGGAAGTGGGAGAGAGTTTTGCCTATTGTCTTAAGAGGTCTGCTTCGTTTTGTTAAGTATCACAAGGATTTGTTCTTTATTTATATATATATATATATATATATATATATTCATATATTATGTATATATATAATATGTATTATATAAATATATTTATATAATATATATTTATATATATGTATTATATAAATATATTTATATAATATATATTTATATATATATATATATATATATATATATATACAAGGCAAAGTTATTCAGGAAAAAAAAATAATATTTTTTCCTTATCCTTTTGAACCAGCTATGGCCAACAAGCTATCAGGAAACTCTCGGGGTGGAAAAAAAAAACCTTAACATTTATATAACTCATCTTTCATAGCTTCCTACAAAAAAAAGAGAATATCTTTTATTCACAAAAAAAAAAAGTGAGACCTTGGAATGGAAACATCCATCTAAGCGTCACTTGAAGCCAGTGTCGTTTATTTCTCGTAGATGAAAAATAGAGAGACACCTTGCGATGGCAACACCGCCACTGATGCATCAACATACGCGTTTCGTACATGTTTTGGGAAGCAACCTGAGCGTGAAGAGGACGTCTGTGATAGAGGTTTCCAAGTCATGTTTTTCATGCTAAATTTTTGGGGAGGGTGGGAGAGGCTTACTTTGGTTGGGAGATGGAACAGAAGGAAGAGAAATAGTGTAGAATATCTCTCATAAAAACACGAAAGACAAGAGGGAAAGAGAGACCTCGAACTGGTTATATACATACTCCAACAAATCCTCTGTCGTGATGGTGGTGAGGTTATCGTACATCGTGCATGTAGAGGGAAATACACCGTTGCCACATCTCTCTAGACAATTGTCATACTTAATCAAGACTTATCGTACATAAGGGTATGAAGGGTATAATTGTGTCAATATTGTTCGAAGACGCATGGGGATAAATGAGAGGCGAGGTGAATGGAACTAACTTTATTTTCAACGGATCAGAAGTTTATATACAAGCCATTCCAAGCAAGAACAGCATAGAAACTCAAACAAACTTATTCACGAAAATACAGGCCTAAACGGGTTATCAGTGCAAAAGGAGAGCGACATCGATATATAAAAAAAAATGCAACTACCTTTATTTTCAGTGGATCAGGAGTTTATATACAAGCCATTCCAAGCAAGAACCTCACAATATTCAAACAAAATAAATCATGAAAATATAGGCTTAAGCGGGTTATCAGTGCGAGGGAAGACTGATATCAATATATACAAAAAACTAATACGGTTACAGTTTATA
>NC_090758.1:10952587-10955087 GCF_036898095.1 Palaemon carinicauda
ATATATATATATATGTATATATATATGTATACAGTGTATATATATATATATATATATATGTATATATAGCCGGGCATATGCTCTTTAATATATAGGAGTGATTATTATTATTATTATTATTATTATTATTATTATTATTATTTTTATTACTATTATCAACTAGGAGTAGAACTTAAGTAACCTAAAAAGAAATAAACAAACCAATTAGCAATATTCAATCAAAAAGGTTCATAAAATTCGAGAATTGTATAACTATTATACAAACACAACCCAGATTACTATTCTAATTCGTCGATCAGAATACGAGCCTAAATGTATTTTTTCTAATTGATTAGACTCCATTTTGAATACGAGCCTAAATGTTTTTCCCAATAATTATGATATATCCAAATGGTCCCATTATTGGCCAGTGTTCATTTATATTAGTTTCCGAAAAAATAAAAATAAAATAAGCTGGTAAATTACGATAATGCTACTCCTGCATAGGCAAATTGAAATCACAATTATTCTTGCATTTCGAAAAGAGCAATTATTATCAGTTTCGAAATTATGGTGATTAATTTTGAGAATAAGAATGATTTTAATAATATTAATTATTTTGATAATATTAGTAATAATAATAATAATTTGATTAATTTCAATAATAATAATAATAATAATAATAATAATAATAATAATAATAATAATAATAATAATAATAATTAAAACAGCTATTATTTCAAAACTCACTTCGAATTATCATAATGTTTATGATCAATTGATCAGGAACTTTTCATTGATAATCGAAAAATTCTTTACCGAAAGGGTTAACTACTCCATTGTAATTGTTCAGTGGCTTTATTTTCCTCTTGGTAAGGATAGAAGAGACTCTTTAGTTATGGTAAGCAGCTCTTCTAGGAGAAAGATACTCCAAAATCAAACCATTGTTCTCTAGTCTTGGGTAGTGCCATAGCCTTTGTACCATAGTCGTGTACTGTCTTGGATTAGAGTTCTCTTGCTTGAGGGTACACTCAGGTAAACTGTTCTCTTTGTTTTCTTATTTCTTTTCCGCTGTGGGATATTTTACCTGTTGGTTTTCCTAATAGATTATAGCTTAGATGATGATGATAATAATAATAATAATAATAATAATAATAATAATAATAATACGATAGTGACATTCGATATCCTAATGGGCTTATAGCTTAGCTAGTAGTAGTAGTAGTAATAGTAGTAGTAGTAGTAGTAGTAGAAGTAGTAGTAATAATAATAATAATAATAATAATAATAATAATAATAATAATAATGTATTCTTTCGGATAATCTATAGAAGAAGGTATATTCAAGAATGCCATTCTTAAGCCTTACCAAGCTTCAAGAGGGTTCATCTTCCTTGGGACATTTTAATTCACTCCAGGTATCTCTGTCTCGCTACTCAATCATTGTCCCCTTTATATTCATTCATTTGTCTATATTGTACCATACGTGTATCACAATCGCTGGTAAACTGTAACGGTATTAGTCTTTTTCGTATATATTGATATCGCATTCACCTCGCCTCTTAGTTATCACCAGGCACCTCCGCACAATAACGACAATTATTCTCTTCATACCTTTATGTACAATAAGTCCTGATTAAGTACGGCAATTGTCAAGAAATATGTGGGCAACAGAGTAGTTTTCCTCGCCACCACCACGACAGAGGATTGGCTGGTAACTGTATTTAACCAGTTCAAGGTTTCTCTTTCCCTTTTGTCTTCCGTGTTTTGATGAGAGAGATTCTACACTATTTCTCTTCCTTCTGCTCCATCTCCTAACCAAAATAACCCTCACCCCCCCTCCAAAAAAAAAAAAAAACATGAAAAACATGACTTGGAAACCCCTATCACAGACGTCCTCTTTACGCTCGAGTTGCTTCGCAAAACATGTACGAAACGCGTATGTTGATGCATCAGAGGCAGTGTTGCCATCGCAAGGTCTCTCTATTTTTCATCTACGAGAAATAAACGACACTGACTTCAAATGACGCTTAGGTGGATGTTGCCATTCCAAGGTCTCCCCTTTTTTGTAAATAAAAGATTTTTTTTTTCTAGGAAGCTGTGAAAGATGAGTTACATAAATGTTAAAGCTTTTTTTCTACCCGCGAGTTTCCTGATAGCCTGTTGGCAATAGCTGGTTTAAAATGATAAGGAAAGAATATCGGTAGTTTTTTCATGAATACCTTTGCTTTGTATATATATATATATATATATGGGATCCGGACAGAATCCCGACAGCCGTAATCCCGACACCCAATATCACGACACCCACAATCCCGACAGACCAAAATCTTGACAAAACCAAAATCCCGACTAAATATATATATATATATATATATATATGTAAATATGTAAATATGTATATATATATATATATATATATGTATATATATATATATATATATATAAGTAAAATTAACAAGGATACTATCCTTGTTAATTTTACTTATATGCATATATATATATATATATGTGTGTGTGTG
>NC_090758.1:10960087-10967587 GCF_036898095.1 Palaemon carinicauda
CTTCAAGTTCGGTTGGGCACTGAAGAAGTTCTAACATTTTTCGCACTATCTGGAATTGGTCGATTTCACCCCTGTTTTGTGTCTTGTTTGTGTGTTTGTTTGTTTGTTTGTCCACTTCTGTGGTAGTTTGTTTATTAGTTAGTGTGTTTATCTGTGTGTTGTTTGTTTGTTTGTGTGTTTGTTATTGTGTTTGTATGTTTGTGTCTTTCTTTGTTTGCTTTTTTGTTTGTTTGTTGGTGTAATTTTCTTGTTTGTTTGTGTTTTTGTGTGTTTGTTTGAGGGTTCGTTGTGTGTTTGTTCATTTGTGTGCTCGTTTGTATATTTTTCTGTGTGTTTGTGTGTTTGTTTGTTTGTTTGTGAACAGCTTCCTTGCCACAATTTTAATCGTAGAGTAATGAAAATTACAGGGATTAACTGATATGTAAAGAGATGAAAATTATCAAATTTTGGAAGGTCAAGGTCAAGCACAATGTCTAATTCACGTAATCAACCATAATTTTGGACATCGTTATCACAGAGACTTCACACTTTGTTCATATATGAATATACGAAAATCCACGCTAATCAATACATGTTAAGGTCAAAGGTCAAGGTCAAGGTCAAGCAAAAGGTCATGAAATAAGCTGCCGTGGCAGAGGTATGCGCTCTACTGAGTGTCCCTCTAGTTTAGACTTATTTCGAGAGAGAGAGAGAGAGAGAGAGAGAGAGAGAGAGAGAGAGAAAGTGTGTGCGTGGGTTACATTTCAGTTGAACATTTGGTTTCAACTTTTGGAAATTCGCTTTACGACAGAGAGCTCTTCTCTCTCTCTCTCTCTCTCTCTCTGGCGTAATACCTCGTAATTTTGAACAGGCAATAGAAATGTCCAACCATGGCTCGTACTGCGAGCTGTTGGGTGAAATATCTTGCGTCTCTCTCTCTCTCTCTCTCTCTCAAAGTATTCCCCTAATTTAGGAGGGTAGCTAACGTCAAAAAAAAGACATTAGGGGAGTTTTCTTCTCCTAGCTCCTCCCAGCCTGACGAGGGATTCAGCCAAGTTTACCTGGTACTGCTAGGGTGCCAGGTACTGCTAGGGTGCCACAGCCCACCCTCCCCCGTTATCCACCACAGATGAAACTTCATAGCGCTGAATCACCTACTGCTGCTACCTCCGCGGTCATCCAATGCGACCAGAGGAAGCAGCAGGGCCTACCGGAACTGCGTCATAATCGCTCACCATTCATTCCTATTTTTAGCACGCTCTTTTGATTCTCTCACATATATCCTTCTATCATATCTAGAGAATTATTCATTGCCTTGAAACAATGTTTGTCATTCATTTTTCATTCTAATTATGCTTGTCATTCAATTTAAATGTTAGTTATACTAGAAAAGTCTTAGGTCATACACAAAGAAACTCTTATTGTTGAGGAAGTTAAAAATACCACAGAATATGTCAATATGATTTATTGCCTTGGAACAATCCTTGTCATTAATTGTGCATGTTAATTATACTGGAAAAGTCATAGGTCATACCCAGAGTGCATTATAGGATCCAGTTGGTGCGAAGAAAATGCACATTTAGTGGGGAAAGGGTATGCAGTAATCTGTATAAATACATTAAATATGTTGGGAAGTATTGTATATTACAGTTGGCGTAAGAAAATGCATATTTAGCGGTGAAGGTTTGCTCATATCTCTGTAAGTGAAGTATTTAAATAAGTACCACCTACATTTGAAATTTATAGAAATCATTTTAATGTTTTTTTTTTTTTTTTTTTTTTTTTTTTTTTTTTGTTATGTAAGGAGACATTGGGTTTGCGTTTAATAGTTTTGAGAATCTCTAATTCTGCATCTCATTTGGATTCTCATATTAGCATATTTTGACCTTACTTTGTTGAATTTGGTTTTCGATTCATGCAATTCTTGAAACTGATTCAGTAACTTGGCTTTGTAGTAGCCATTAGCATCAAATTTACTTTGATTAGCGACATTCCTAGCAAGATAGACTTGTGGGTAATAGCCCGGGGTCGAACACGGTCCCAGAAATCAGTAGCCCGAACAATGAACCATTTTGCTATGATAGATCTTTACTTCAGTCTTCTATTTCAATATCCTTCAGTGTTCATTTTTCGTATTATCCATTGTTCTCTATCCTGGGGTTTTGCCATAGCCTCTGTACCATGGTCTTCCCCTGTATTGGATTAGAGTTCTCTTGCTTAAGGGTAAACTCGGGCACACTATTGTCTTATATATTTTTCTTTTGGTTGTTGAAGTTTTTATAGTTTATATTTGAATTTATTTTATTGTTAATGTTTGATTTGATTGTTAATTACTTCTTTTGTAGTTTATCTATTTCCTTATTTCCTTTCCTTTACTGGGCTATTTTCTATGTTGAAGCTCTTGGGTTTCTAGCAACTTGCTTCCCAACTAGGATTGTAGCTTAGCTAGTAATAATACTAATTACTAATACTACTACTACTACTACTACTACTACTACTACTACTACTACTACTACTACAACTAATAATAATAATAATAATAATAATAATAATAATAATAATAATAATATACAGTATACATATACATATACATATACATATACATACACATATAATATTAATCTATAGTATTCACATGCAAATTTAGAATGTTATATGTATATTTTCCATGGATACCTACATGTTTGAATGATAAATCTTCATCTTCATTATCATCATCATCATCATCATCATCATCATATAACAATAATACTACTACTACTACAACTACTACTACTACTACTAATAATAATAATACATTTAACTTCAGTTTCAAATTATGACGATGATAATATTAATCATCATTAATACCATCAAAATTGTCTCCATTCACAAACTAATGAAAGTAATAAGTTCTATTAATTGTCTCAAATATTCGCTAAAAGTTATAATGAAAGCTTAGAATTTGCTTAAATTATGTTACGAATAATTATCTATACGTCCAAGGGTCGTAACAGTGAGTGAGAGAACTTGATGTAAACAGAATTGATCTGTAATTTGTCATTCGTAGAAATGTATTTGTGAGAGAGAGAGAGAGAGAGAGAGAGAGAGAGAGAAGAGTTGTAGTTTAATTTATAATTCGTAAAAATCCACCTGATTATAAGAGAGAGAGAGAGAGAGAGAGAGAGAGAGAGAGAGAGAGCCTTATTGCCTTACCTTACCTTATTGCCTTATTTTTTGTTTGGGTTCCCCCAGGTCCCTCAGTGTGAGGCACCTCGTATATCCACCAGAGAGTTGCTCATACATCTTCCGGTGTATTTTGCATCTTCCAGTCTTGGATGGTCTGGGATGCATCTTAGGTATTTATCGAGCTGATTTTTAAACACATCTACGCTCACTCCTGATATGTTTCTTAGATGAGCTGGCAGCACATTAAATAGTCGCTGCATTATCGATGCTGGTGCGTAGTGGATTAATGTCCTGTGCGCCTTCTCAGTTTACCTGGAATGCTTTTTGGCACTATTAATCTACCTCGGCTTGCTCTTTCTGATACTTTAAGCTCCATGATGTTTTCAGCAATTCCTTCTATTTTTTTCCATGCTTGTATTATCATGTAGCGTTCTCTTCTCCTTTCTAGACTGTATAGTTTTAAAAATTGCAGTCTTTCCCAGTAGTCAAGGTCCTTAACTTCTTCTATTCTAGCAGTATAGGACCTTTGTACACTCTCTATTTGCGCAATATCCTTTTGGTAGTGTGGGTACCATATCACATTGCAGTACTCGAGTGTACTACGCACATAAGTTTTGTAAAGCATAATCATGTGTTCAGCTTTTCTTGTTTTAAAGTGTCTGAATAACATTCCATTTTTGCTTTACATTTAGCCAACAGTGTTGCTATTTGGTCGTTGCATAACATATTCCTATTTAAAATTACACCAAGGTCTTTAATTCCTTCCTTGTTTGTGATTGTCTCATTATTAGGTCCCTTGTATGCATACACCATTCCTTCTCTGTTTCCATAATTTATTGATTCGAATTTATCGGAGTTAAATACCATCCTATTTATCTCCGCCCATTCATATATTTTGTTTAGATCTCTTTGTAGTGAGTTCCTATCTTCATCACAAGTAATTTCTTTACTTATTTTTGTGTCATCGGCGAAACTTCTCACTACGGAGTTTTCAACATCACAGTCTATGTCTGAGATCATAATAACAAATAGCAGTGCAGCTAATACCGTACCTTGGGGCACACCAGATATTACCTGGGCTTCATCTGATTTCTCGTCATTTGCAACCATTATCTGTTTTCTGTTTTGCAGGAATTCTTTTACCCATTTTCCTATCTTTCCCACAATATTATGCTTTCTCATTTTTTTCTCCAATATGTTATGGTCTACCTTGTCAAAGGCTTTTGCAAAATCTAGATAGATCACATCTCTGTCTTTTTCATTTATCATATTATTGTATATGTTTTCATAGTGTGCTATCAGTTGGGTCTGTGTACTTTTTCCAGGTACGAAACTGTGTTGACCCATATTAAACAAATTATTTTTGACCAAATGGTTCATTATTTTCTTTTTTATTACCCTCTCATACACTTTCATAATATGTGATGTTAGACTAACAGGTCTATAATTGCTTGCCTCTAGTCTTGATCCACTTTTGAAGATAGGGGTTATATAAGCTAATTTATGTTTAACATATATCTCGGTCATATCTACACTCTGTCTTAGCAGTATTGCAAGCGGCTTCGCGATAGTGTTTGCAGTTTTTTTTAACAAAATCGCTGGAACTCCATCTGGTCCGGCTGCCGATTCATTTTTAATTTCGTTTATAGCCGTGACAATATCTGCTTCATTAATATCTATATCCGTTAGATATTCAACATTTTCTTCTCTCATTTCTGTTTCATTATTCTCATTCGCAATTCTTGGCGTGAACTCACTCTTATATTTTTCTGCTAATATGTTGCATATTTCCTTTTTTTTCATTCGTTAGCCGTCCTTCAATTCTTAGAGGGCCTATTTCTATTCTCCTTTTATTCATCTTTTTTGCATAGGAGTAAAGTACTTTGGGGTTTCTTTTTATATTTTGAAGTGTCCTTTCTTCTAAGTCCCTTTTTTCATTTTCTTTCGACTGTATAATCTTTTGTTCTGGATTTTCTATCTTACATTTTATTTCCCTCATTTTCCACACATTTTTTTCTTTTGCAAGATTTTTCTTTCACTTTTTAATTTCTGAAATAAGATCCTTCTGTCTCTTGGTATGCACGTCTTTTGTTTATTGTTTTTTTTCGGAACATATTTTTCAACAATTTTCTCCAGTGTTTTGTACAGTATATCCGTATTTACCTGTATATTATCACTTATAAATACATTTTTCCATTCTTTATTCAGTTCTTCATTTATTTCTGACCATTTTATATTCTTACTGTAAAAGTTATATTTTCCATATCCTTCCCAAAGTTTTGTGCTTTTATTAATTCTGTGATCACTTGCTTTGGAATGAACTATCAATTCTATGACATTGTGGTCTGAAATTCCCGTGTTATACACTATTATTTCTTTAACATAATTCACCTCATTCACAAATACTAGATCTAGGACATTTTCCTTTCTTGTTGGAATGTGGTTTATTTGTTGCATATTATGTTCTAATAGCATATCTTGAAGCTTTTCAAATTGCCTCTTATCTTCTGCGCTACTATTACTATCTTTTTTATATGTATACATACAACCACTTTCTTCTATCCGTTCTTTCCAATCCACGAAAGGAAAGTTAAAATCTCCGGATAGGAGTATATTCCAGTCTTTATGGCTTCTACATATATCATCTATTTTTTCTATTATTATGTCAAACTCCTTAGTGTTTGGGGGTCTGTAAACTACAATATTCATTAGTTTTTCAAATTCAAATTCTACCGCAATCAATTCACATTCTGTGTTGCTGTATTTTTTCACATACTTTTCCTTGATTTATGTCTCTTCCATATATTGCGGTTCCCTCTTGATTCCTATTTTTTCTGTCTGATCTATAAGTTTGGTAACCCTTTATCTGGTCATCACTGCCAGTCTCTTGGGAATACCATGTTTCACTTATATTTAATATATCTATTTTTTCAATTTGGGTTAGTTCTTCTAAAAACTCTATTTTCCTTTTAGAGTTACTCGTGACTAAACCCTGTGCATTCATTACTATTATGGTTTGTGTTTCATCCCCATTATTTAATATTGGTAATAATATGGATTCTCCCATGCTTCCTTCCTGTTCTGATATGATGTTCTTTTCTTCATTTCCCGGAATTCTGCCATTAAAAAATCCAACTTTTCTATCATATTTGCTCTTTCGCCTTCATATTTATTTGTTTGTGTATACCTTCAACTGTCCCCATATCTGCACCAACCCCTGGCATTATAGATGCATTCTTTGTAGTTGGGCTCTAAATGTGCAGGTTTGGGTTGAAAGGCCTCATATCTTGGGGCTCTTGGTTCAAAGCGCGGTATATACAAGGCCTGCTTTTTTGTTTCTTTTTTTGTTTCTTTTTTGCTTTTATTTTTCTTTTTAGTTTGCTGAGTTTTCTTACTTTCATTCATGGTTGCAGGATGCATATATCGACATTTTTTGTTGTAAATGCATCCTTTTCCTTCTTTTAGGTTTTTGCATATTTTTGGATGGAGATCTCTGCATTCGTCTCCCTATCCGTCTAAATACGCACATTTACCATATATTTCATAATTATGGCATATCTTTGGATGCTTTGTAGTAGCATCTTTCGCCAAATCTGCAATTCCCTCTTTTCAGCATATTGCAGACTATATCCTTCTTTTCTATTTTTTCTTGTTCTTGCTCTTTCCCTAAAATTATGTAGGTTCCGGGTAGAGTCTCTTGGGTCTCTTATTTGTTTCCATCTGGTAATTTATTTCTTCATAAGTATGTTGTTGGATGGCATCATAGGTTATATCAATGATTTCTTTTGCATCCTTACACATATCCTGTTCATTGTTCTCTTCTTCTTCTTTTTCTTCTTCTTCTTCTTCTGTTTTCTTCTTCTTCCTCTTCTTTATCTTCAACTATTTGCAGATTTAGTCTCGACTTAATTATATTTTCTATCCAGACTAAGCATGTTGAGCAGAATACCTTTGTGTCTTTATTTTTTATTTTTTTGCTGTATTTCAGCACATGTGGGGTGTGTTGGGACATGACAGGCATCACATTTTCTAATCAATTGTTGAGGATTATTAATGGAATACCCTATCTTACATGTATTACACCATTTTGGCATTCTTTTTCCCATTGCATCAATCAGCATATTCACCATATTGGACTTCTTATTGTTCTTTGAAGGAATGTGTTGATTGATGTAGACTTTCTTTATAAGTCTCTTTAACACTTGGATTTTCTTTGGAATTTCTTCTATTATTTTGCTGATGTTTTCAGCAGATTTGCTCCAGTTTATTGGATCATATTGAGAGAGAGAGAGAGAGAGAGAGAGCGAGAGAGAGAGAGAGAGAGAGAGAGAGAGAGAGAGAGAGAGAGAGAGA
>NC_090758.1:10975302-10977802 GCF_036898095.1 Palaemon carinicauda
AACTTTTAGTCTCTCTTGATAGCTGAGTCGGTAGGGTCCCTGCCAGCATGGTTTCTAGCCGTACAGGTGGTGGTTCGAATCACCACCCGGCCAGAAGCTGTTACCATAAAATGAATTCCAAGTGGATATGTATTCCCAAGATAGAATTCGGTATCAAATGCAATTCGTGGGTGATATTTACATTAATTAAAATCACGTGTGCTTGTGATATATGTTCATTAAAATAACCACGTGTTGCAAACTCACGATTCAGCTATCATGGTGGAGATGAGTCTATTTCAAGTCTATGAACAGAATCCTGAATTCGACAGGAATATGTAGGGGGACTTGTCATAAACTTTTAGTCTCTCTTGATAGCTGAGTCAGTAGGGTCCCTGCCAGCATGGTTTCTAGCCGTACAGGTGGTGGTTCGAATCACCACCCGGCCAGAAGCTGTTACCATAAAATGAATTCCAAGTGGATATGTATTCCCAAGATAGAATTCGTTATTAAATGCAATTCGTGGGTGATATGTACATTAATTAAAATCACGTGTGCTTGTGATATATGTTCATATATATATGTATATATATATATATATATATATAAAGATATATATATATATATATATATATATATACATACACACAGTATGTCCCTTTCTGAGCGTGGATACTTGAACGCGGTGAAAGGGTTTACGTATCCGCTGATCAGTAAAGCTGTACTATTCAAAGCAACCCAAAATATCCCACTATAACCAATCCGCAGCTCCTAGAATATTAATGAAAATTGGCCTAACCCCAGACATCATGAATAATAAGGACATTTCTGAGGCATTCGTCCTACAGTGAACCAGTGGACTAGAAATGGATGTATTTATTGGTATATATATATACAGTGTATTTATACTCCAGCATATTCCCCCTAGTTTTAGATACAGTAATCATTAATGAAAGGGCTAGAAATATATTGATTATCTAAAGTGTATGAAAACATAGCTTCAATTAGCAGCTGGAACAAATATGGGCTGATTCACCCTCCAGTCTCGGTTTGCTCTCTGTTTGGTCTAGGTACTGGGGTGTTCAAACCTTCAGTATGATCAGTATCACGGCAAAGTTATTAATATAATTGTATAGGAATATTGTTCAGTGATACTAGGGAATGTATTTACGCAGTGAACATTAGCCTGTTATTGTACATATTGATATTTCTCTATCATGAATAGAGCGAGACTGGAGCGAGAGCGGACGGGAACACCAGTGTGAATGCTTCCATTTAAAACCCTAGAAATGTTTGCATTTGTTATATGTATATACAGTATATATAATCCAATATATTCTACGTAGTTTGAAATACAATAATCTTTAAAGAAAGGGCTGGAAATATATTAATATATCAATTCACAGCAGGAATAAATAAGAGAACCCGCGCAGAGAAACAGCAGCAGAAAAAGAGCCAACTAGAAGATTACAACCAAAGGGAGAAAGAATACAGCTAACCAGAATATAGTCACCACTCTAGTCAACCTTCCAGTTCTATGTCAAGAAAGAAACAAACATCATACATTCATATATTTGTTTAATTTTCTAAAACTATGAACAATTAGAGTCATTATGAAGTTGCTCATGCTTGTAATGTGGAGTGATTTTGGTACTGGTAATTTCGTGGTCTGAAATACAATCTGGTAATTAGTGGGTATAGGGGGAGACATGAAACCAATTTGTATTATCTGTTGCTCTTTTTGAAAGAGAGGGAGAGAGAGAGAGAGAGAGAGAGAGAGAGAGAGAGAGCTGAGAGTTGTAAGGAATTTCACAAATATCCAGTTACCAATTTATCATGAAATTACTTTTATAGTTATTTGAAAAGAGAAAATAAAGTTTTTATGAGAATTGAGGATATATATATATATATATATATATATTTATATATATATATATATATATATATATATTTATTTCTATATATATATATATATATATATATGTATAAATACATATATATATACATAAATATATATACAAATATATATATATATATGTATATATATATATATATATATAATGTATATACATACATATATGCAGTATATGTATAAATACATATATATATATATATATATGCATATATACACACACATATATATATACATATGTATATACACACACACACACACATATATATATATATATATATATATACATATTATATATACATATATATATATATATATATATATATTCTCTACAGGGATTCCTTAATATGATGATAGGGTTTGTATACCGCCATGATCAGCAAAGCTGATAATGATTCACCCATACTAGGTTGGTTTGCTTTGAGCAATCAGTCAAAAAGTTTCCAATATCACCAATTCGCTGTGACCAGCGTTATGATGAAAATAGCCAAACACCAGACATGATCAAGGACATGTCTGCGGACTTTGTCCTGCAGTGGACTAGAAATGGCTGTAATTGTTGTTGTTTTTGTTGTTGTTGCTGTTGCTGTTATTCTTTATTGCTGTTGT
>NC_090758.1:10985302-11002853 GCF_036898095.1 Palaemon carinicauda
TAAACAAACAAGAGTTTTCGAAATACATTATCATTAATATTATTGTTAGTTATTTTTATTACTAGTAGTTTTTGCGACGGTTAAGTAGTAGAAATTATAATAATAATACTTATGATGAAATACAGTAAAGAAATATATGTATTATTATTGTTAGTAATGTCACAAATAATAATTATAAAAACAAATATTATGATAATATCAATTTATTAATTTAGTAGGTGAAAGATTTAATTTATATATATATATATATATATATATGTGTGTGTATGTATGTATGTATGTATGTATGTATGTATGTATATATATATATATATATATATATATATTTATTTATATATTTATATATTTATATATTTATATATTTATATATATATATCTATATATATATGTATATGTATATATATATATATATATATATATTCATATATTTATATATTTATATATTTATATATTTATATATTTATATATATATATATATATATATATGTATATAAAAAATTGAATATGTAACAACAACATAGGTAGCCGTTTCTAGTCCACTCAAGGACAAAGGCCTCAGACATGTCCTTAGTCATATCTAGGGTTAGGTCATTTTCATCATTATGTATGTGTGTATGGGGAAAAGAGAGAGAGAGAGAGAGAGAGAGAGAGAGAGAGAGAGAGAGAGATTCCACATTAATCATTCACAATCACTGGGTTGTTATGATCAATATAATTCTGTCAGAATTCTTCATATTTTCCAAAACAAAAACACAAAATCATTGAAGTCTTTCAATCATAACAACAGAAATGACTTGAAAAACAGAACATAGTTATTCAGGTTAAAAATCTCTTTAGAGTTTTGTTAGTAATATAATAAATAGTATCTTTTAAGTTGAGTGAGATGATGCATGCGATATTTAATCTCAGACTTAACTAGCCATTCGTCAGATTCTGCAGAAATTTATGCAAATTAGGGACAGAATTGCAATGAATTTAGAATACTTCTTATGAAGTCTTGGAGGATTTAAGATGGGGAACGATGGACTGCTAATGAGAGAGAGAGAGAGAGAGAGAGAGAGAGAGAGAGAGAGAGAGAGAGAGAGAATGAAGGAAATGGATAAAAGGGAGACGAAGAAGATAAGCTTGAAATAAGATTTCTTTTCATCCACTCTCTCTCTCTCTCTCTCTCTCTCTCTCTCTCTCATTATCAGATAGAATTTTACGAATTATAAATTAAAGTACAACTCATCTCTCTCTCTCTCTCTCTCTCTCTCTCTCTCTCTCTCTCTATCTATCTCTCTCTCTCTCTCTCTCTCTCTCTATATCTCTCTCTCTCTCTCTCTCTCTCTCTCTCTCTCAAATACATTTCTACGAATGACAAATTACAGAACAATTCTGTTTACATCAAGTTCTATCACTCACTGTTACGACCCTTGGACGTATAGATAATTATTCGTAACATAATTTAAGCAAACTCTAAGCTTTCATTATAATATTTATCGAATATTTGAGACAATTAATAAAACTCATTACTTTCATTAGTTTGTAAATGGAGACAATTTTGATGGTATTAATGATGATTAATGATAATCATCGTCATAATTTGAAACTGAAGTTAAATGTATAAATTATTATTATTATTATTATTATTATTATTATTATTATTATTATTATTATTATTATGATAATGATGATGATAATGAAGATGATGATTCATCATTCAAACATGTAAAATATACACGTTTAAATGTGCAAAAAATTTATCATTAATCGAATGCCATGTCCCAAACCTACCAATTAGCTACGATGGTGAAGATGGGTTGATTTCAATTCTAAGTACAGAAAACCTGAACTTGACAGGTATATGTATAGAAGAATTGTCATTGACTTTTATCTTTCTTCGTGGCCGAGTGGTATGGTCACTGGCATACAGATATCATGGACGAGGGTTCAAATGCCCGCTGGTCCGATATCATAGTCTTTGGGCGGTTCCGCCTGGGGCTCTGATCCCCAGGTCGTTAAGAGAATCCAGACTTTAATGTATTAATATATATGGCTTATTTGAAATATGAAAGAAACACGTTTAAATGTGCAAAAATTTATCATTAATCGAATGCCAAGTCCCAAACCTACCAATTAGCTATGATGGTGAAGATGGGTTGATTTCAATTCTAAGTACAGAAAACATGAATTTGACAGGTATATGTATAGAAGAATTGTCATTGACTTTTATCTTTCTTCGTGGCCGAGTGGTATGGTCACTGGCATACAAATATCCTGGACGAGGGTTCAAATCCCAGCTGGTCCGATATCATAGTCTTTGGGCGGTTCCGCCTGGGGCTCTGATCCCCAGGTCGTTAAGAGAATCCAGACTTTAATGTATTAATATATATAGCTTATTCGAAATATGAAAGAAACACGTTTAAATGTGCAAAAAATTTATCATTAATCGAATGCCAAGTCCCAAACCTACCAATTAGCTACGATGGTGAAGATGGGTTGATTTTAATTCTAAGTACAGAAAACCTGAATTTGACAGGTATATGTATAGAAGAATTGTCATTGACTTTTATCTTTCTTCGTGGCCGAGTAGTATGGTCACTGGCATACAGATATCCTGGACGATGGTTCAAATCCCCGCTGGTCCGATATCATAGTCTTTGGGCAGTTCCGCCTGGGGCTCTGATCCCCAGGTCGTTAAGAGAATCCAGACTTTAATGTATTAATATATATGGCTTATTTGAAATATGAAAGAAACACGTTTAAATGTGCAAAAAATTTATCATTAATCGAATGCCAAGTCCCTAACCTACCAATTAGCTATGATGGTGAAGATGGGTTGATTTCAATTCTAAGTACAGAAAACCTGAATTTGACGGTATATGTATAGAAGAATTGTCATTGACTTTTATCTTTCTTCGTGGCCAAGTGGTATAGTCACTGGCATACAGATATCCTGGACGAGGGTTCAAATCCCCGCTGGTCCGATATCATAGTCTTTGGGCGGTTCCGCCTGGGGCTCTGATCCCCAGGTCGTTAAGAGAATCCAGACTTTAATGTATTAATATATATGGCTTGTTTGAAATATGAAAGAAACACGTTTAAATGTGCAAAAAATTTATCATTAATCGAATGCCAAGTCCCAAACCTACCAATTAGCTACGATGGTGAAGATGGGTTGATTTCAATTCTAAGTACAGAAAACCTGAATTTGACAGGTATATGTATAGAAGAATTGTCATTGACTTTTATCTTTCTTCGTGGCCGAGTGGTATGGTCACTGGCATACAGATATCCTGGACGAGGGTTCAAATGCCCGCTGGTCCGATATCATAGTCTTTGGGCGGTTCCGCCTGGGGCTCTGATCCCCAGGTCGTTAAGAGAATCCAGACTTTAATGTATTAATATATATGGCTTATTAGAAATATGAAAGAAACACGTTTAAATGTGCAAAAAATTTATCGAATGCCAAGTCCCTAACCTACCAATTAGCTATGATGGTGAAGATGGGTTGATTTCAATTCTAAGTACAGAAAACCTGAATTTGACGGTATATGTATAGAAGAATTGTCATTGACTTTTATCTTTCTTCGTGGCCAAGTGGTATAGTCACTGGCATACAGATATCCTGGACGAGGGTTCAAATCCCCGCTGGTCCGATATCATAGTCTTTGGGCGGTTCCGCCTGGGGCTCTGATCCCCAGGTCGTTAAGAGAATCCAGACTTTAATGTATTAATATATATGGCTTGTTTGAAATATGAAAGAAACACGTTTAAATGTGCAAAAAATTTATCATTAATTGAATGCCAAGTCCCAAACCTACCAATTAGCTACGATGGTGAAGATGGGTTGATTTCAATTCTAAGTACAGAAAACCTGAATTTGACAGGTATATGTATAGAAGAATTGTCATTGACTTTTATCTTTCTTCGTGGCCGAGTGGTATGGTCACTGGCATTACAGATATCCTGGACGAGGGTTCAAATGCCCGCTGGTCCGATATCATAGTCTTTGGGCGGTTCCGCCTGGGGCTCTGATCCCCAGGTCATTAAGTGAATCCAGACTTTAATGTATTAATATATATGGCTTGTTTGAAATATGAAAGAAACACGTTTAAATGTGCAAAAAAATTAATCATTAATCGAATGCCAAGTCCCCAAACCTACCAATAGCAATGATGGTGAAGATGGGTTGATTTCAATTCTAAGTACAGAAAAACCTGAATTTGACAGTTATATGTATAGAAGAATTGTCATTGACTTTTATCTTTCTTCGTGGCCGAGTGGTATGGTCACTGGCATACAGATATCCTGGACGAGGGTTCAAATCCCCGCTGGTCCGATATCATAGTCTTTGGGCGGTTCCGCCTGGGGCTCTGATCCCCAGGTCGTTAAGAGAATCCAGACTTTAATGTATTAATATATATGGCTTATTTGAAAATATGAAAGAAACACGTTTAAATGTGCAAAAAAATTATCATTAATCGAATGCCAAGTCCCAAACCTACCAATTAGCTACGATGGTGAAGATGGGTTGATTTCAATTCTAAGTACAGAAAACCTGAATTTGACAGGTATATGTATAGAAGAATTGTCATTGACTTTTATCTTTCTTCGTGGCCGAGTGGTATGGTCACTGGCATACAGATATCCTGGACGAGGGTTCAAATCCCCGCTGGTCCGATATCATAGTCTTTGGGCGGTTCCGCCTGGAGCTCTGATCCCCAGGTCGTTAAAAGAATCCAGACTTTAATGTATTAATACATATGGCTTGTTTGAAATATGAAAGAAACACGTTTAAAAGTGCAAAAAATTTATCATTAATCGAATGCCAAGTCCCAAGCCTACAATTAGCTACGATGGTGAAGATGGGTTGATTTCCATTCTAAGTACAGAAAACCTGAATTTGACAGGTATATGTATAGAAGAATTGTCATTTACTTTTATCTTTCTTCGTGGCCGAGTGGTATGGTCACTGGCATACAGATATCCTGGACGATGGTTCAAATGCCGCTGGTCCGATATCATAGTCTTTGGGCGGTTCCGCCTGGGGCTCTGATCCCCAGGTCGTTAAGAGAATCCAGACTTTAATGTATTAATATATATGGCTTATTTGAAATATGAAAGAAACACGTTTAAATGTGCAAAAAAATTTATCATTAATCGAATGCCAAGTCCCAAACCTACCAATTAGCTACGATAGTGAAGATGGGTTGATTTCAATTCTAAGTACAGAAAACCTGAATTTGACAGGTATATGTATAGAAGAATTGTCATTGACTTTTATCTTTCTTCGTGCCGAGTGGTATGGTCACTGCATACAAATATCCTGGACGAGGGTTCAAATCCCAGCTGGTCCGATATCATAGTCTTTGGGCGGTTCCGCCTGGGGCTCTGATCCCCAGGTCGTTAAGAGAATCCAGACTTTAATGTATTAATATATATAGCTTATTCGAAATATGAAAGAAACACGTTTAAATGTGCAAAAAATTTATCATTAATCGAATGCCAAGTCCCAAACCTACCAATTAGCTACGATGGTGAAGATGGGTTGATTTTAATTCTAAGTACAGAAAACCTGAATTTGACAGGTATATGTATAGAAGAATTGGTCATTGGACTTTTATCTTTCTTCGTGGCCGAGTAGTATGGTCACTGGCATACAGATATCCTGGACGATGGTTCAAATCCCCGCTGGTCCGATATCATAGTCTTTGGGCAGTTCGCCTGGGGCTCTGATCCCCAGGTCGTTAAGAGAATCCAGACTTTAATGTATTAATATATATGGCTTATTTGAAATATGAAAGAAACCACGTTTAAATGTGCAAAAAATTTATCATTAATCGAATGCCAAGTCCCTAACCCTACCAATTAGCTATGATGGTGAAGATGGGTTGATTTCAATTCTAAGTACAGAAAACCTGAATTTGACGGTATATGTATAGAAGAATTGTCATTGACTTTTATCTTTCTTCGTGGCCAAGTGGTATAGTCACTGGCATACAGATATCCTGACGAGGGTTCAAATCCCCGCTGGTCCGATATCATAGTCTTTGGGCGGTTCCGCCTGGGGCTCTGATCCCCAGGTCGTTAAGAGAATCCAGACTTTAATGTATTAATATATATGGCTTGTTTGAAATATGAAAGAAACACGTTTAAATGTGCAAAAAATTTATCATTAATCGAATGCCAAGTCCCAAACCTACCAATTAGCTACGATGGTGAAGATGGGTTGATTTCAATTCTAAGTACAGAAAACCTGAATTTGACAGGTATATGTATAGAAGAATTGTCATTGACTTTTATCTTTCTTCGTGGCCGAGTGGTATGGTCACTGGCATACAGATATCCTGGACGAGGGTTCAAATGCCCGCTGGTTCGATATCATAGTCTTTGGCGGTTTCCGCCTGGGCTCTGATCCCCAGGTCGTTAAGAGAATCCAGACTTTAATGTATTAATATATATGGCTTATTTGAAATATGAAAGAAACACGTTTAAATGTGCAAAAAATTTATCATTAATCGAATGCCAAGTCCCTAACCTACCAATTAGCTATGATGGTGAAGATGGGTTGATTTCAATTCTAAGTACAGAAAACCTGAATTTGACGGTATATGTATAGAAGAATTGTCATTGACTTTTATCTTTCTTCCGTGGCCAAGTGGTATAGTCACTGGCATACAGATATCCTGGACGAGGGTTCAAATCCCCGCTGGTCCGATATCATAGTCTTTGGGCGGTTCCGCCTGGGGCTCTGACCCCAGGTCGTTAAGAGAATTCCAGACTTTAATGTATTAATATATATGGCTTGTTTGAAATATGAAAGAAACACGTTTAAATGTGCAAAAAAATTTATCATTAATTGAATGCCAAGTCCCAAACCTACCAATTAGCTACGATGGTGAAGATGGGTTGATTTCAATTCTAAGTACAGAAAACCTGAATTTGACAGGTATATGTATAGAAGGAATTGTCATTGACTTTTATCTTTCTTCGTGGCCGAGTGGTATGGTCACTGGCATACAGATATCCTGGACGAGGGTTCAAATGCCCGCTGGTCCGATATCATAGTCTTTGGGCGGTTCCGCCTGGGGCTCTGATCCCCCAGGTCATTAAGTGAATCCAGACTTTAATGTATTAATATATATGGCTTGTTTGAAATATGAAAGAAACACGTTTAAATGTGCAAAAAAATTATCATTAATCGAATGCCAAGTCCCAAACCCTACCAATTAGCAATGATGGTGAAGATGGGTTGATTTCAATTCTAAGTACAGAAAACCTGAATTTGACAGTTATATGTATAGAAGAATTGTCATTGACTTTTATCTTTCTTCGTGGCCGAGTGGTATGGTCACTGGCATACAGATATCCTGGACGAGGGTTCAAATCCCCGCTGGTCCGATATCATAGTCTTTGGGCGGTTCCGCCTGGGGCTCTGATCCCCAGGTCGTTAAGAGAATCCAGACTTTAATGTATTAATATATATGGCTTATTTGAAAATATGAAAGAAAACACGTTTAAATGTGCAAAAAAAATTATCATTAATCGAATGCCAAGTCCCAAACCTACCAATTAGCTACGATGGTGAAGATGGGTTGATTTCAATTCTAGTACAGAAAACCTGAATTTGACAGGTATATTTATAGAAGAATTGTCATTGACTTTATCTTTCTTCGTGGCCGAGTGGTATGGTCACTGGCATACAGATATCCTGGACGAGGGTTCAAATCCCCGCTGGTCCGATATCATAGTCTTGTGGGCGGTTCCGCCTGGAGCTCTGATCCCCAGGTCGTTAAAAGAATCCAGACTTTAATGTATTAATACATATGGCTTGTTTGAAATATGAAAGAAACACGTTTAAAAGTGCAAAAAATTTATCATTAATCGAATGCCAAGTCCCAAGCCTACCAATTAGCTACGATGGTGAAGATGGGTTGATTTCAATTCTAAGTACAGAAAACCTGAATTTGACAGGTATATGTATAGAAGAATTGTCATTTACTTTTATCTTTCTTCGTGGCCGAGTGGTGATGGTCACTGGCATACAGATATCCTGGACGATGGTTCAAATGCCCGCTGGTCCGATATCATAGTCTTTGGGCGGTTCCGCCTGGGGCTCTGATCCCCAGGTCGTTAAGAGAATCCAGACTTTAATGTATTAATATATATGGCTTATTTGAAATATGAAAGAAACACGTTTAAATGTGCAAAAAATTTATCATTAATCGAATGCCAAGTCCCAAACCTACCAATTAGCTACGATAGTGAAGATGGGTTGATTTCAATTCTAAGTACAGAAAACCTGAATTTGACAGGTATATGTATAGAAGAATTGTCATTGACTTTTATCTTTCTTCGTGGCCGAGTGGTATGGTCACTGGCATACAGATATCCTGGACGAGGGTTCAAATGCCCGCTGGTCCGATATCATAGTCTTTGGGCGGTTCCGCCTGGGGCTCTGATCCCCAGGTCGTTAAGAGAATCCAGACTTTAATGTATTAATATATATGGCTTATTTGAAATATGAAAGAAACACGTTTAAATGTGCAAAAAATTTTATCATTAATTGAATGCCAAGTCCCAAACCTACCAATTACCTACGATGGTGAAGATGGGTTGATTTCAATTCTAAGTACAGAAAACCTGAATTTGACAGTATATGTATAGAAGAATTGTCATTGACTTTTATCTTTCTTCGTGGCCGAGTGGTATGGTCACTGGCATACAGATATCCTGGACGAGGGTTCAAATGCCCGCTGGTCCGATATCATAGTCTTTGGGCGGTTCCGCCTGGGGCTTCTGATCCCCAGGTCATTAAGTGAATCCAGACTTTAATGTATTAATATATATGGCTTGTTTGAAATATGAAAGAAACACGTTTAAATGTGCAAAAAAATTATCATTAATCGAATGCCAAGTCCCAAACCTACCAATTAGCTACGATGGTGAAGATGGGTTGATTTCAATTCTAAGTACAGAAAACCTGAATTTGACAGTTTATAGTATAGAAGAATTGTCATTTGACTTTTATCTTTCTTCGTGGCCGAGTGGTATGGTCACTGGCATACAGATATCCTGGACGAGGGTTCAAATGCCCGCTGGTCCGATATCATAGTCTTTGGGCGGTTTCCGCCTGGGGCTCTGATCCCCAGGTCGTTAAGAGAATCCAGACTTTAATGTATTAATATATATGGCTTATTTGAAATATGAAAGAAACACGTTTAAATGTGCAAAAAAATTATCATTAATCGAATGCCAAGTCCCAAACCTACCAATTAGCTACGATGGTGAAGATGGGTTGATTTCAATTCTAAGTACAGAAAACCTGAATTTGACAGGTATATGTATAGAAGAATTGTCATTGACTTTTATCTTTTTTTCGTGCCGAGTGGGTATGGTCACTGGCATACAGATATCCTGGACGAGGGTTCAAATCCCCGCTGGTCCGATATCATAGTCCTTTGGGGCGGTTCCGCCTGGAGCTCTGATCCCCAGGTCGTTAAAAGAATCCAGACTTTAATGTATTAATACATATGGCTCGTTTGAAATATGAAAGAAACACGTTTAAATGTGCAAAAAATTTATCATTAATCGAATGCCAAGTCCCAAACCTACCAATTAGCTACGATGGTGAAGATGGGTTGATTTCAATTCTAAGTACAGAAAACCTGAATTTGACAGGTATATGTATAGAAGAATTGTCATTTACTTTTATCTTTCTTCGTGGCCGAGTGGTATGGTCACTGGCATACAGATATCCTGGACGAGGGTTCAAATGCCCCGCTGGCCCGATATCATAGTCCTTTGGGCGGTTCCGGCCTGGGGCTCTGATCCCCAGGTCGTTAAGAGAATCCAGACTTTAATGTATTAATATATATGGCTTATTAGAAATATGAAAGAAACACGTTTAAATGTGCAAAAATTTATCATTAATTGAATGCCAAGTCCCAAACCTACCAATTAGCTACGATGGTGAAGATGGGTTGATTTCAATTCTAAGTACAGAAAACCTGAATTTGACAGGTATATGTATAGAAGAATTGTCATTGACTTTTATCTTTCTGTGTGGCCGAGTGGTATGGTCACTTGCATACAGATATCCTGGACGAGGGTTCAAATGCCCGCTGGTCCGATATCATAGTTTTTGGGCGGTTCCGCCTGGGGCTCTCATCCCCAGGTCATTAAGTGAATCCAGACTTTAATGTATTAATATATATGGCTTGTTTGAAATATGAAAGAAACACGTTTAAATGTGCAAAAAAAAATTATCATTAATCGAATGCCAAGTCCCAAACCTACCAATTAGCTACGATGGTGAAGATGGGTTGATTTCAATTCTAAGTACAGAAAACCTGAATTTGACAGGTATATGTATAGAAGAATTGTCATTGACTTTTATCTTTCTTCGTGGCCGAGTGGTATGGTCACTGGCATACAGATATCATGGACGAGGGTTCAAATGCCCGCTGGTCCGATATCATAGTCTTTGGGCGGTTCCGCCTGGGGCTCTGATCCCCAGGTCGTTAAGAGAATCCAGACTTTAATGTATTAATATATATGGCTTATTTGAAATATGAAAGAAACCACATTTAAATGTGCAAAAAATTTATCATTAATCGAATGCCAATTCCCAAACCTACCACTTAGCTACGATGGTGAAGATGGGTTGATTTCAATTCTAAGTACAGAAAACCTGAATTTGGACAGGTATAGTATAGAAGAATTGTCATTGACTTTTATCTTTCTTCGTGGCCGAGTGGTATGGTCACTGGCCATACAGATATCCTGGACGAGGGTTCAAATCCCCGCTGGTCCGATATCATAGTCTTTGGGGCGGTTTCCGCCTGGGGCTCTGATCCCCAGGTCGTTAAGAGAATCCAGACTTTAATGTATAAATATATATAGCTTATTTGAAATTTGAAAGAAACACGTTTAAATGTGCAAAAAAATTATCATTAATCGAATGCCAAGTCCCAAACCTACCAATTAGCTACGATGGTGAAGATGGGGTTGATTTCAATTCTAAGTACAGAAAACCTGAATTTGACAGGTATATGAATAGAAGAATTGTCATTGACTTTTATCTTTCTTCGTGGCCGAGTGGTATGGTCACTGGCATACAGATATCCTGGACGAGGGTTCAAATCCCCCGCTGGTCCGATATCATAGTCTTTGGGCGGTTCCGCCTGGAGCTCTGATCCCCAGGTCGTTAAAAAAAATCCAGACTTTAATGTATTAATACATATGGCTTGTTTGAAATATGAAAGAAACACGTTTAAATGTGCAAAAAATTTTATCATTAATCGAATGCCAAGTCCCAAACCTACCAATTACCTACGATGGTGAAGATGGTTGATTTCAATTCTAAGTACAGAAACCTGAATTTGACAGGTATATGTATAGAAGAATTGTCATTTACTTTTATCTTTCTTCGTGGCCGAGTGGTATGGTCACTGGCATACAGATATCCTGGACGAGGGTTCAAATGCCCGCTGGTCCGATATCATAGTCTTTGTGCGGTTCCGCCTGGGGCTCTGATCTCCAGGTCGTTAAGAGAATCCAGACTTTAATGTATTAATATATATGGCTTATTTGAAATATGAAAGAAACACGTTTAAATGTGCAAAAAATTTATCATTAATCGAATGCCAAGTCCAAACCTACCAATTAGCTACGATGGTGAAGATGGGTTGATTTCAATTCTAAGTACAGAAAACCTGAATTTGACAGGTATATGTATAGAAGAATTGTCATTGACTTTTATCTTTCTTCGTGGCCGAGTGGTATGGTCACTGGCATACAGATATCCTGACGAGGGTTCAAATGTCCGCTGGTCCGATATCATAGTCTTTGGGCGGTTCCGCCTGGGGCTCTGATCCCCAGGTCGTTAAGAGAATCCAGACTTTAATGTATTAATATATATGGCTTATTTGAAATATGAAAGAAACACGTTTAAATGTGCAAAAAATTTATCATTAATTGAATGCCAAGTCCCAAACCTACCAATTAGCTACGATGGTGAAGATGAGTTGATTTCAATTCTAAGTACAGAAAACCTGAATTTGACAGTTATATGTATAGAAGAATTGTCATTGACTTTTTATCTTTCTTCGTGGCCGAGTGGTATGGTCACTGGCATACAGATATCCTGGACGAGGGTTCAAATGCCCCGCTGGTCCGATATCATAGTCTTTGGGCGGTTCCGCCTGGGGCTCTGATCCCCAGGTCATTAAGTGAATTCCAGACTTTAATGTATTAATATATATGGCTTGTTTGAAATATGAAAGAAACACGTTTAAATGTGCAAAAAAATTATCATTAATCAAATGCCAAGTCCCAAACCTACCAATTAGCTACGATGGTGAAGATGGGTTGATTTCAATTCTAAGTACAGAAAACCTGAATTTGACAGTTATATGTATAGAAGAATTGTCATTGACTTTTATCTTTCTTCGTGGCCGAGTGGTATGGTCACTGGCATACAGATATCCTGGACGAGGGTTCAAATGCCC
The DNA here is from genome assembly GCF_036898095.1 of Palaemon carinicauda. Taxonomy (NCBI): domain Eukaryota; kingdom Metazoa; phylum Arthropoda; class Malacostraca; order Decapoda; family Palaemonidae; genus Palaemon; species Palaemon carinicauda. The sequence goes on from NC_090758.1 coordinate 10,997,800, forward strand.
GCTGGTCCGATATCATAGTCTTTGGGCGGTTCCGCCTGGGGCTCTGATCCCCAGGGTCGTTAAGAGATCCAGACTTTAATGTATTTATATATATGGCTTATTTGAAATATGAAAGAAAACACGGTTTAAATGTGCAAAAAAATTATCATTAATCGAATGCCAAGTCCCAAACCTACCAATTAGCTACGATGGTGTAAGATAGGTTGATTTCAATTCTAAGTACAGAAAACCTGAATTTGACAGGTATATGTATAGAAGAATTGTCATTGACTTTTATCTTTCTTCGTGGCCGAGTTGTATGGTCACTGGCATACAGATATCCTGGACGAGGGTTCAAATCCCCCGCTGGTCCGATATCATAGTCCTTTGGCCGGTTCCGCCTGGAGCTCTGATCCCCAGGTCGTTAAAAGAATCCAGGACTTTAATGTATTAATACATATGGCTTGTTTGAAATATGAAAGAAACACGTTTAAATGTGCAAAAAATTATCATTAATCGAATGCCAAGTCCCCAAACCTTACCAATTAGCTACGATGGTTGAAGATGGGTTGATTTCAATTCTAAGTACAGAAAACCTGAATTTGACAGGTATATGTATAGAAGAATTGTCATTTACTTTTATCTTTCTTCGTGGCCCGAGTGGTATGGTCACTGGCATACAGATATCCTGGACGAGGGTTCAAATGCCCGCTGGGTCCGATATCATAGTCTTTGGGCGGATTCCGCCTGGGGCTCTGATCCCCAGGTCGTTAAGAGAATCCAGACTTTAATGTATTAATATATATGGCTTATTTGAAATATGAAAGAAACACGTTTAAATGTGCAAAAAATTTATCATTAATCGAATGCCAAGTCCCAAACCTACCAATTAGCTACGATGGTGAAGATGGGTTGATTTCAATTCTAAGTACAGAAAACCTGAATTTGGACAGGTATATGTATAGAAGAATTGTCATTGACTTTTATCTTTCTTCGTGGCCGAGTTGTATGGTCACTGGCATACAGATATCCTGGACGAGGGTTCAAATCCCCGCTGGTCCGATATCATAGTCTTTTGGGCCGGTTCCGCCTGGAGCTCTGATCCCCAGGTCGTTAAAAGAATCCAGACTTTAATGTATTAATACATATGGCTTGTTTGAAATATGAAAGAAACACGTTTAAATGTGCAAAAAAATTTATCATTAATCGAATGCCAAGTCCCAAACCTACCAATTAGCTACGATGGTGAAGATGGGTTGATTTCAATTCTAAGTACAGAAAACCTGAATTTGACAGGTATATGTATAGAAGAATTGTCATTTACTTTTATCTTTCTTCGTGGCCGAGTGGTATGGTCACTGGCATACAGATATCCTGGACGAGGGTTCAAATGCCCGCTGGTCCCGATATCATAGTCTTTGGGCGGTTCCGCCTGGGGCTCTGATCCCCAGGTCGTTAAGAGAATCCCAGACTTTAATGTATTAATATATATGGCTTATTTGAAATATGAAAGAAACACGTTTAAATGTGCAAAAAATTTATCATTAATCGAATGCCAAGTCCCTAACCTACCAATTAGCTACGATGGTGAAGATGGGTTGATTTCAATTCTAAGTACAGAAAACCTGAATTTGACAGGTATATGTATAGAAGAATTGTCCATTGACTTTTATCTTTCTTTGTGGCCGAGTGGTATGGTCACTGGCATACAGATATCCTGGACGAGGGTTTCAAATGCCCGCTGGTCCGATATCATAGTTTTTGGGCGGTTCCGCCTGGGGCTCTCATCCCCAGGTCATTAAGTGAATCCAGACTTTAATGTATTAATATATATGGCTTGTTTGAAATATGAAAGAAACACGTTTAAATGTGCAGAAAATTTATCATTAATCGAATGCCAAGTCCAAAAACCTACCAATTAGCTACGATGGGTGAAGATGGGTTGATTTCAATTCTAAGTACAGAAAACCTGAATTTGACAGGTATATGTATAGAAGAATTGTCATTGACTTTTATCTTTTCTTCGTGGCCGAGTGGTATGGTCACTGGCATACAGATATCATGGACGAGGGTTCAAATGCCCGCTGGTCCTATATCATAGTCTTTGGGCGGTTTCCGCCTGGGGCTCTGATCCCCAGGTCTTTAAGAGAATCCAGACTTTAATGTATTATATATATGGCTTATTTGAAATATGAAAGAAACACATTTAAATGTGCAAAAAATTTATCATTAATCGAATGCCAGTCCAAACCTACCACTTAGCTACGATGGTGAAGATGGGTTGATTTCAATTCTAAGTACAGAAAACCTGAATTTGACAGGTATATGTATAGAAGAATTGTCATTGACTTTTATCTTTCCCTCGTGGCCGAGTGGTATGGTCCACTGGCATACAGATATCCTGGACGAGGGTTCAAATCCCCGCTGGTCCGATATCATAGTCTTTTGGGCGGTTCTGCCTGGGGCTCTGATCCCCAGGTCGTTAAGAGAATCCAGACTTTAATGTATTAATATATATGGCTTATTTGAAATTTGAAAGAAACATGTTTAAATGTGCAAAAAAATTTATCTTTAATCGAATGCCAAGTCCCAAACCTACCAATTAAGCTACGATGGTGAGATGGGTTGATTTCAATTCTAAGTACAGAAAACCTGAATTTGACAGGTATATGTATAGAAGAATTGTCATTGACTTTTATCTTTTTTTCGTGGCCGAGTGGTATGGTCACTGGCATACAGATATCCTGGACGAGGGTTCAAATGCCTGCTGTCCGATATCATAGCCTTTGGGCGGTTCTGCCTGGGGCTCTGATCCCCAGGTCGTTAAGAGAATCCAGACTTTAAATATATTAACATATATGGCTTATTTGAAATATAAAAGAAACACGTTTAAAATGTGCAAAAAATTTATCATATATATATATAGCATATATAATAAGTTATATATATATATATATGAAATTAAAATTATTAATAGCTATGCTACAACCCTAGTTGGGAGAAGCAATTTGCTATAAACCCCAAGGGCTCCACCATGGAAAATAGCCCAATGAGGAAAGGAAATAAGGAAATAGATAAACTACATAAGAAGTAATTAACAATGAGATAAAACATTAACAATAAAAATAAATTCCAAATATAAACTATAAAAAACTTCAACAACCAAACGGAAAATATACAAGATAGAATAGTGTGCCCGAGTTTACCCTCAAGAAAGAAAACTCTAAATCCAATACAGTGGAAGACCATGGTTCAGAGGCTAATGGCACTACCCAAGAATAGAGAACAATGGATAATACGAGAAATGAACACTGCAGGATATTGAAATAGAAGAGTGACGTAAAGAATCTATCATAGTAAAATGGTTTATGTTCGGGCTACTGACTTCTGGGACCGTGTTCGACCCCTGTGTACCGGTTTCAAATTACCCCCTCCAAATCTTACCCCCCCCGGTAATTTGAAACCAGATTCAAACTACCGGGGGGTAAACTTGATTACGGTTTCAAGCTACCCCGGGGGTTAATTGAAACCGGTTTTATGCTACCCCCCCCTGGTTTCAAATTACCCCCCTCGTTTTTGCGCAGGATCTCATCATTTATGAATATTAATAAATTGCTTTTATAATCAGGGTCAACACAATCATTAGGTTATATGTATATACATGTACTGTTTCACCTATTGGGATCGTTTATTAATATCCAGCCTTTATCCGTCTTATGTTTATATCTTAGCTAATAAATGTCGGATTATTCCATTATCAGTCATGGGCGCATATTTTTCCGAGACAGGAAGACGAGGTGAAATTTGATTGTGACGGTTATTTTTTCCATTATTTGAAATATTTCATAATTATATTGCAAGCAAATATTATATAAGGTATAATCAAACATATTGATCATAAGTATATATGTATACATACATACATACATATATATATATATATAGATATATATATATAAATATATATATATATATATATATATTATATATATATATATATATACATATATATATATATTAATATATATATATATATATATTATATATATATATATATATTATATATATATATATATCTATATATATATATATATATATATATATATATATATATATATATATATATATATATATATATATATATATATATATATATATATATATATATATATAGTATATATACACTATATATATATATATATATATATATATATATATATAAGTATATATATATATATATATATAGATAGTAATATATATAGATATAATATATATTTATATATATATATATATATATATACACATGTATATGTAATTTGTATGTATGTTGTAAATACTATATCATTCATGATATCTGTAAATAATTGATACTTTTAATAAAAGGCCAAATTGTAAGCAATTATAACAGTTTTAATAAAACGTGGTACAGTTCATGCTGTTTGCTTTTACTGTACTTACATTGGTTGTTTGTATACGAAAACACCTGGACTACGAAAGGTCGTTACACTTTATAGCCCTCTATGCATGACATAGAACACAGCTTGTGTTAATCTCACAACTGTTGTTACTGATTTTAGCCTAAAGGCAGGCAGCTGTTTGTTATTATGGGCTAAATCAAATCCTATTTAAACCATCTTCAAAGTAGTAAGTGATGGATTCGTGTATGGATTTTTTTTCTCTGTTGTTGATCTCAAATGGAAAATTATTGAAAAACTGAGTGATGAAATGTTTAAGAATTTTACATGAAATGTATCATAAAGAAAAACAAAAAAGGACCTCGCAACATAGTCACCTGTACATTTCCATGCGGTTTATATAAGATTTCTGCCCCTTTGTCATAGCCTCCATTCTTTCTTATTACTCATTTCATCAAATGACAAAACAGCAATACTAGTAATCGAGACTTCATACCATCTTTAAAGTCCTCTGGTTTAAATTGAATTCGAGCTAACAGTAGCTTACACAACGTTAATTCTGTCTGCACGACAACATGCATGTTGGTAATTTGTATTTGAGCTTTTATTTTTCACGTGCATAGCATCAAACTACTACGAAGTTACTATGCATTATCACTG
>NC_090758.1:11008353-11029477 GCF_036898095.1 Palaemon carinicauda
ATATTGCATTGAAATATCAACATAAAACCTTGTTTTTATTTCTTTCTTTCTCTCAATTAATAAAAACAGGCAAAGCCTCTTATTCAATATAATTTCATACGAATTAATTTCCCATTATAAAAAGTAGAATTAGTTCCAAAGATCATGATACTGAAGTAATTAGATTTAAATATAAAGTCTTGACAAAGCTTTTCATTCTTGCTCCTGATTGGTTGTCTTTCTGGCGTTAAGCGGTACGATACGTTTTCCCCATTCCTTAGAGGAATGAGCGTTCCAGATTCCCTGGATTAGGTCACGTGTCTGGTTACGAAGCTGATGGGGGAGGTTTCTCCTTCTTCTTCTTTCAATTTGTGGCTTAATGGTATGTCAGTGCCATCTCAGTTTCTCGGACCTGGGTTCAAATCCACGGCCGACCAGCAGCTATTATCTTTGAGTTGATTCCCCCCTTTACTCTGATCCCGAGGTATAGAGAGAATCCAGATATTAAGAGGAGTATAATATATGACTTATTCGAATATGAAAAATACATCTAAATGGGCAAAATTCATCATATATGTGTATATATATCATACACACACACACACACATATATATATATATATATATATGAATACAAACATAGACACACATATAGTATATAAACACGTACACAGATACATATATATTTACACACACACAAACACACACACACACACACATATATATATATATATATATATGTGTGTGTGTGTGTGTGTGTGTGTGTGTATGTATATTTGGAATTTCAGAATATACATATATTTTAATCAATATATGAAATTCAAGGAATTAATTTTACATTGTTTTTTTTATATCGTCCTTTGGTTTGAGATAAACAAATTCCAATTTAATTTGTATTTGAATATATCTGTCACTATCATCTTTATTTTTGGAATAATTTATATCTCCATTCAGCATTAAACTCACCTGAGTAAATTCACCCAAGAGTAAAAATCTTATGCCCATCAAACCAATTAACTTTTGGCCTTTATCAGACAACCCAATTCATTAAGCAGAATTAAACATCATAAAGAGAGAGAGAGAGAGAGAGAGAGAGAGAGAGAGAGAGAGAGAGAGAAACTTCCCTCTCTTCAGCCTTTAACCATTTAGCGTCTCTAATGAGTATCATCACCGTATAGACTTCTGAGTTTGCCAGACAGCGCCAATCAAAGCTGAAGGAGAGAGAGAGAGAGAGAGAGAGAGAGAGAGAGAGACTAGTCATGTCAAGTATTTTGCCATAATAACCAACTAATGCCAAGTAATGTCTAGGCCTTACCTGCACCATGTGCAATATCTCGATTTAGATGTATTTACTAACTGGCATCTGCTCCACAGGATGTTACCATACAGGGTTCATATTGGAATCTACAATGGAGTTGCAGTTTAAAGAAACTCTGGCGTGTTTATGGCATTTATCATTTGCCAATTGAAACAAGAGTATTTTCAAAATTCTCTACAAAATATATTATCTATAGTAATAGATATTTTTAAAATAAATGTTGATAATGCTACAATTATTTTCATTTCCCTTTGAACAAGCAAAATGTATCTATTCAATAAATCTTTGCTTCGGCAGCCTCTATAACGTTTACAACGCGTCCAGAAAGCTAAAATCCCTGGTCTCTTTTTTCAGATCATAATCTTTATAGAAAAAAATAAAATATAACTTGCCAAACTCTGTTTGTGTATGTTTGCAGTCCCTTGTAAAGATATTGTTTCTCTAAAAAATATTGAATTCATTAGAATTATAATTTTTACAAGAATTATTAAAAAAATTATTATTACAAAAATTATGAAAATCATTATCATTTCTTTTCCTTTCTCTCTCAGTTAAAAATACATAATATAGAGAAAAAGATATCTCTAGAAATATTATTATTATTATTATTATTATTATTATTATTACTATTAATATTATTATAAGCTAAGCTACAACGCTAGTTGGAAAGCTGGATACTATAAGCCCAACAGCCCCACGAGGGAAAAATAGCCAAGTGAGGAGAGGAAATAAGGAAATAAATAAACTACAAGAGAAGTAACGAATAATCAGAGAGAAATATTTTAAGATCAGCAACATTAAAACAGATCTTTGATATATAAACTATAAAAAGACAATAAAATAAAGCTGAGTAACTGAACGAAAATTCTCTAAGAATTATATGCAAAGACAAAAATAAAGAAAATATAAAAAATCGTCAAAGCCAGATAGAATTGTGAACGATATTCAAAGAATCCTTGGCTATCTTTCCCCGTTAGCATTCTGGAGTCGTTGATAGCTAACTCCACCAATGGAGTTTTGCTTTATATTTAAGACACCCGAGATTCAACTGCTTTATTGAAAGTTGAAGGTGCGAATTAGTGTGTGTTACAATTCCATTGATTTCATAAAGGAATGATTTGTTTGACGTTGTGAGTTATTTACGAGCGATCTACGATTTGTTTTAAAGATTTATTGTTCATAGTTGAACGTCATTGTGAGGTGAACAGAACTTTTTGTGCGTGAGATAATGGTAGGTGTTCAAAATAAGTTTGTTCCGTAACCGAAATACAAAGCACGCTATTTACAGAGGGTTTACCTTTTAGCGCAGCTGAGATGGCGAGTCAGTAGAATTTAACAAGGGTGTATTACCCCCGCGCTAGTTAGCGGGGGGGGGGGGGGGGAGTGGTAGCTAGCTACCCCTCCCCCCCCCCCCTCACACACAGATGAATGCTCACTTTCACTTTTGGCTCGGACTGTGACAGACGTTTCTGTCTTGGTCCTCTCTTGGCAGCCATTGTTTGTTTTGTCTTTACTTAATCGCTTACTTTTCATTTACTCAATATATATGTAAACATGTTTTCATGTTTGTATATATATTTGAGTATAGAAATCAGTAAGTTTCCTTTTCAGAGTTGTGTGTGTAGTGTACGATATCTACGTGGAGTCCTCGGCAGTTAGGCCACCACGGCGTAATTTTATGAGTGGAGATCGAGTTTGACTTATGTCTTTCTCTCTCTCTCTCTCTCTTGAGGTCGTTCACCCTTTTACTACGTGTTACTACGCCCTTGTAGCTTCCTTTCCGTGTGTGTGGGGGGGGGGGGGGGGTTGCTACGCCGTATGTTTGTCTCAATTAGTTTATGAATCTAATTGTAGTTCTAGAACGATTCCTTTCGGGGTTTTCGTTCTTTCTTTAGTGTTCATTCATTTTTAAATTACATAATTACATAGTTACATAATTATATTGTTATAATTCTTTTTTGGTTACAGCTCTCCTTCCGTGAGTGTAAGTGGTTGTAAGGGCAGGTGCCTATTGTGTAGCCTAATTCTTGTTTCCTTTCCCTCGGGATTCCTCTTCGGAGCCTTCCCGGGGGAATGAATGTGTACTAATGTTTTTTGTTTTATTTTTTTACAGTTACCGATCTAGTTCATTTCTGTAATATGGCAACGGTGTGAGCTGTCTTGTTGAGTCCTAGGGATTCGGCTGTTGCTGCCTCCCCCCTTGTATTTTAGTCAGGGGCGTGTCTCCTTCTACTGGAAGTACTCCCGTGACGACGGACAGCTCTCCAGTTCATTTTAGAACTCTCAGGAGGCTTGTCTCCTTAGGCGGGTAACTTTCCTTCCGAGGGAAGTTTTTCCTGTCCAGGCTTGTGTTTTTGGCCTTTTGGGGGATTCTTCTCTTGCCTTTTTTTCATGCGACTATGCTCTTGATGCTGAGCGATCACACCTGCAGTTTCGCTCAAGGGGCTGGGCAACTGCAGGAGCTCCTCTTCGGAGGATCGCTCCTTTTAGGTCACTGGCTGACCAGTCTCTTTTACGAAGTGTTTCTCTTTCGTTCGCGAGAGAGTACACTCATAGAGACTCCTCTTCGGAGGATTCTTCTGTTGCTGTTGGCCTCCCTCGCCGTAAGGGCCACCGTCCGCCTCGTCGTAAGGGCCTCTCATCTCCCTATAAGGGTGCTAGACGCCTTTTTGAACTCCGTTTGCAGCCTACAACTCCTTTTTCTTGATCTTCCGCCTTGGTGCAGATGGACAGCAGACTGATCTCGTCTTCCGACGGGCAACGGTCTTCCCGACGGACAACGGTCTTCCCGACGGACAACGGTCTTCCGACGGCCATCAATCTCCCGGCGGACAGACAATGGTCTTCCGACGGACATCAGTCTCCCGGCGGACAACGATTTCTTCAGGACAAAGGGTTGCCTCCCACGGGGGTTCTTCCCTTGCGTGTCAGGGTTCCCTTGCGCGCCCTTCTGCTGTGTTCTCTCCTGCTCCTGCTCAGTGTTAGCGCACAGGCGCTCTCCTGCTCATCAGCGCTCTCATGATGATCATCCCTGCTGTTCCTGTTGGTTCCTGTTACGCGCCCATTGCGCCCACGTTCGCCCTCGCGATCTAGAACTTCGGCTCAGGTCAGGGTCAAGGACTCTTCCTCTATGCGCAGGCCTCCACGCGTTGCCTTCTGCTCGTCAGCGATCATCAGCTCGGCAGCGATCACCTGTCTCTCGGCGATCTCCGGATCGCCTGAGTGTGTTACAGCCGGCACGCCAACGTTCTCCAACACTTCTGAAGGAACATGGTTTGCCAGCTACTAGCTCACCTGCGCATGCTGCTCACCATCGCGCGATAGCCTACCTGCGGATGCTGCTCGCCATCGCGCGACCCTCAAACTGCGGATGCTGCTCGCCGTCCCGCGACCGCCCACCTGCGGATGCTGCTCGACATCGCGCGACCGCCCACCTGCGGATGCTGATCGCCATCGCGCTACCGCACACCTGCGGATGCTGATCGCCATCGCGCGACCGCCCACCTGCGCATGCTGATCGCCGTCGCGGGACCCTGCGCACGCTGATCACCATCGCGCGATCGCCCACCTGCGCATGCTGTTCGCGATCGCTCACCTTCGCATGCTGCTCGCCATCGCACGATCGCTCACCTGCGCATGCTGCTCGCCATCGCGTCAGCATGCCAAAACAGGCCATCGCCAACCTGCGCATTAGCGCTCACCAGCTCACCACCGATCGCCTGTTGATCCATATCGCCAGTGGTCTTCCTCGCCCACGCGGCAGCGCGTTTCCTCGCCATCGCGCTAACGCTTGCATTCGCCGCCTCTGACTCGCGCTCATTCACCTGCTCACCGTCGCGACCGCTCGCCTGCGCGACCGTTCGCCTGCGCGCCCGCGCGACCGTTCGCCTGCGCTCCCGCGCGACCGTTCGCCTGCGCACCCACGCGACCATTCGCCTGCGCGCCCGCGCGACCGTTCGCCCGCTTGCCTGCGCGACCGCTTGCCTGCGCGACCGCTTGCCTGTGCGCCCGCACAATCATTCGCTTGCGCGCCCGCGCGATCATTCGCCTGCGCGTCCAAGCGATCATTCGCCTGCGCGCCTGCACGATCATTCGCCTGCGCGCCCGCACGATCATTCGCCTGCGCGCCCACACGCCCACGTGCCTGCACGTCTACGCTCAGGTGCGTCCGCGCCCATGCTCTCCATTGTTCGCCCGCGCGAACCAACGGTTTTCCATCGCGTGGACGGACGGCGTTCCGTCGCGCGAACCGACGGCGTTCCGTCGCGCAAACCGACGGCGTTCCGTTGCGCGAACCGACGGCGTTCCGTCGCGCGAACCGACGGCGTTCCGTCGCGCGAACCGACGACGTTCCGTCGCGCGAACCGACGGCGTTCCGTCGCTCAACCTACAGTGTTTCTTCGCACAAGCGTCGGCTTATTTCTTGCAGTATCCATTGCTCGTCTATGGGTTATCGCTCGCCGACCACCAGCTCTCGCCCTTCCTACCTCGCTCGCCCTCCTTCTGCGCTCCTTCGCTCACCTTCGTTTGCGTTCCTGCGTTACCGTGCATGGGCGCTTCCACGTTCGCCCACACGCAAATCTTTGAATTACCGTCGCGCGAGCTCCATGGCGATTGCGACCACGATTCCCAATGGGGTTTTCACAGCATGGCCAGCCTGGCGAGTTCTTCTATAGCGTATTTTCAGAACACGGCCTCAACCTGTAAACGCAGAGCATGGCACTTGCAAGAATAGGAGAAACTTCAGGGAGATATGAGCAACACTCCTCTATCCTGAACCTGGGTTAGCCCTTCCCCGTCATTCCCTGGAAGGATTTTTGGCGGGGGGGCTTTCCGTTCGAGATTTCTCCATCGGACAAGGGGTGACTGCTTACCCCTTCCTCTGGGGGCTTACCAGGTCCTTTCCCTCCTCGGTTACGGCCCGAGGTTTGGTTCAAGGAAGGTACAGGAAGATCATGGGTACTTTCCTCCTCTCGAGCTCAGGCACCTTGGCCTTTCGTCGTTAAGTATCTAACTTGCGGACAAACTCGATGTTGTACCATCTGGACGCGCTGACTGAAGGCTTCCTTCGGGTGTCTCATCTGTGGAGGTCGACGACCTCGGACACCCTTCCATCCTTGAGAAGAGTTTGTTTGTGCCCAAGGACAGAGACTTAGACAGCGGCTGTGCGGAGGAAATCGAATTTTGTTTTCACACCTCCAAGGCGCTTTCTACCAGACTCTGCAGGGCTCCAGCGCCCTTTTCTTTCAACCACGTCGGCCTAAGTTATCGGCTACGACAACTGGGACAAGGTGTCCAATTGCAGTTTCCTCCTGTCAGGAACAGATGGCACGGGAGGCTCCCTCGGGGGGGGCATAGTCCTAAAAGGAGCGGCAGAGTTCACGAACTCTAGGATTGCAGGTTTTTCGCTGGGAGGATGCTTAAGGTTACTCATCCGAATGACAGCTTCCCGATGCCAATTCCCGCACAATCTCTGTGATCAGCCAAGGATATCGCGCCTGCCGTCTCTGTCAGCGAATTCAGTGTCTCTGAACCTCTATGCCATAGCGTCAGCAAGAGTTGCCCGGGTGGGAAGAATGATCCATACCTTAGGCGAAGGTTTTCCATAGGATCATCGACGGCTTCACCCCCGGCCTCTTCAGTCGATCTTTTCTTGTAAGGAAGGATCTGAGAGGGGTAGTCCGTAGTCGACCTCCCAGCCCTGATCAAGTTTGTCGAACAAACTTCGGCCAGCGTAGACCAGCAGAATCGAACAGACTGGTAACGAGGTGACAGGACTCCTTAAACCCTGGATCGGAAGGACGGGTACTTTCAGTTTCCATTCCATCCATCTTCCAGGGATCTCGTCGAATTCAGCCTAGACTGCAAGTATTCCTGCTTATGATGCAGTGTGGCTATCCCGCCGTGGCATAGCAGGTTTTTTTCCTCAGAGAACTCTCCCTGCCTTCCTCATGGCCGCTCAGGTGCAGGCTTCCGCCTCCTCTGCTGTTTGGAGGGCTGGTCAACTCCGGTAGGCTTGGGTTTGACCTTTTTCAGCGCCGGGACAAGCTTCCGGATGCTTACCATGAGTGTGGGCTCATGGTATTTTGCTTGGAGCCTTCTCTTCCTCTGCCTCAACATCTGGAGTATCTGGCCATGATATTAAGTCAACGGCCTTACCACATTGGAAACCCCGCTTCTCGTCCGTCCAGCGAGGTTAAGCAACGTTGGTTCTGGTCGGTACTTGGATGGGTGACCACCTGGGGACGCCAGATTCTGTTACCACATCCTCCGAGCCTTCCTTTCAGTTGACTGTGGCAAGACTGAGGAGAGTCGCAGTACCTGTTCTCAGTCAAGCAGAGCTTTCAGCCCTACCTTGGAAAGTTTCCTAGTTCTCCTTTCCTCATTGACCCGTCTATAGTCCGAACGGTCGCCTCAGGATAAGTTCTATGTGGGGCGGTCCAAGTTCCGGTGGCTTCAGGCAATGTTTAACCGGACTTCCTGGCCCCTATGGGACCAGCGGAACTATTAGACCTGCAATGGGTGTTGACCTATGGAGCCTCTTGATGGTAGTGGATATTCTCGTCCTTTCCCCACATTCTTGATGCTGTTCTCGGACTCGTCAAAGGAAAGGGGGGGGGGCATGTTCCGGTCCAGGCCTATGGTCAAGACCTGAAGGATACCTCTCCATCATTCAGGCAGGCTTAGGGGCCTTAGTCTGGCCCCTCTACAGATCCTACAGCTCCTGCCGAGTCGCCCCGTGCGCGTCGACTTCATGATTCTGGCGTATTCTAACCAGCAGGGGACGCATTTTCACACCTTCACATCTTGCAGTAGTTATACCGGGATGATTGAGATTCTCTCAATACCACCATTGGCTCTCTCATTCCAGGCAGGGGAATGTTCTCTCCGACTATCCGAGCAGAGCCTCGTAGAGAGAGTGTACCTGGGGGTCTTTGACCTTGGGTAAACAGCAAGTCCTGGTCTGGGGGACCTGATCGCGACAGTTTGGAACCTCAAGCTTCTGCTGTTCTTCCCCCCAGTCTCAGACCCTAAGACTCTGGCAAGATGCATTCCGGTGATGGTGGGACAACTTCGACGCCTGCGTCTTCCCTCCTTTTTGTCTGTGGACAATGGGTCTCAACAAGACCAGGTTGTCTGTCAACCTTTCAATGGGAGAGCTCCACTGGGACTATGCGCAGAACGGTTTCTGGACCCTCTTCTTCCCCTGACGGAACTCCCGGGAGAGCTTCTCCCATGGCGCAGACTACTCAAGCAACCACACTGCAACATCTCTCCCAAACCGGGGCGTCGCTTCGGCTTCATGCCTGGAGACACTACGCCTCCTCCTCAAGAAGAGACAACCCGCTACAGTCGCGGTACAGAGGTCGCGTCATCTGCAATAGTCATCCACAGGGGTCTTCCAGGCAAAGTGAAGAGTCTAAGGTGGTTGGTGCCGTGGGAGATATACCTCTTCCCTTGAGGCCTCTTCTCCAGCAATAACGGTCTTATTGCCTTTCGGCGGGAGGAAACTCCTTTCCGCTCTCGGCAATGAAGCCTGTCGCTCAGCCTTTCCCTGACCTTCAGGCTTAAAGGAATAACTTTTTCCTGCCCGCTGGATCTATCCTCGCTCATGCAAAGCTACGATCGTCCCTGCCCTAGTCGGAGGAAGACTTCCAACTTGGAGCATGGCTCGGACTTTTAGTCCTTTAAGAGATCTTCTCAAGACCCTTTACGACAGGCCTCGGATTGTATTCCGCCTTGGGTCTCCTGCTCACTCTGGCCACGGCCAGTGTGTAAGCAATCTTCTTGGTCTCTTACGACTCCCCCCTTTCTAAGGAAGAGGGGAAGGCAACATTCAGGTTCGCTCCTGAGTTGTTGGCTAGACTCAGAATCTGGGGGTCCCGGCCCTTTGGTCCAATTCATTCAAGATTTCGAGTCTCCATTCTGTATCTGATGTCCCAAGACCTTCTCTTTCTTGCCAGTAAAGGAATCGAGAGGTTAGCGCTGGGAACAGCTGCAGTTTGTCCTCAGTTGCAGCCGATTTGGGAGCACAAGGAGGACACAGGGAAGAATCACCAGTATACCTCTTCAGCCCGGACTCAAGGACATTCATCTCGACCTGTCTCCAGACCCTCCCCCGTCACGTCGCCCTACAGCCCGATGTTGGATACATCACAACGTCCCTCGCCTTCGAGTAATACTACTCTGTGACGCAGGTGCTACAAGCTGGAGTCTGGAAGCGTCTAATGACCTTCGCAGCCCGCTTCCTGCAGGGCGTGACCCACAGGAGTCTCGATACGTTTTCTATCGCTCTGTGGTGGCTACACAACAGCTGGTCTGACCTCAGGCTCCTTTTTGGACAGGTAGCAGAAGGTTGAGGGCATTGTTATCAGGTTTTAGTCTGCATGAACGAAAGAAGCATGTCTGGCTCTTATTTCTTTCTTCATCATCCCCTCTACGGGGAAGCAGCATCCTGGTCTCTGCAAAGCTGACCTCGAACCTCTGCAGGTAAACCATGCTTCCTTGTGTTCCGAGTATTGAGTCGATACTGTCGCGTCCCCCATACCCTAACGAGGTGGTATTGGGAACGTCCTAACCCAGAGTTCCTTCTGGAACTCCAGGTCAACTGCCTAGGATGGGTCACACTTCTTCCTTCACACACAAGCTTACGTAGGCCACATGGTTCCTTGCGGAGCAAGGAACTTTTGAGGTGCAGGGACTCCTTTTCTCGAGTGCGACTCACTCGGATTCTGAGTCCCCGGGTAAAGCCAAAGCCAGTATGGCTGGGGACTTTCCACCCAACCTAAGGGATAAGTCACCCTCTGTAAATAGCGTGGTTTGTATTTCGGTTACGGAACAAATGACAAATTCGAAGATAATTTGTATTTTTCCTAACCATACAAACCTTAGCTATTTACACATACTTGCCCGCCAGCCCTGTCCCCCAAGACAAGTCCTACCTCTAAGTGAAAGTGAGCATTCATCTGTGTGTGAGGGGGGAGGGGTAGCTAGCTACCACTCCCATACCCCCCCCCCCCCGCTAACTAGCGCGGGGGTAATACACCCTCGTTAAATTCTAATGGTTCGCCATTTCAGCTGCGCCAAAAGGTAAACCCTCTGTAAATAGCTAAGGTTTGTATGGTTAGGAAAAATACAAATTATCTTCGAATTTGTCATTTTTAAGGATTTTTTTTTTTTTTTTTTGAGATGCACTAAACACTTAGCCTGTAATGGTTCTAAATATTTATAGTGTTTGTGCTTCAACGAATTTATAGTTATTAATACGGTTTTAACCAGAGACTTTTACCAGTGTCAACTAAGAGCAGAATTATGGGGGTAATGACGATAAACAAAGTAATTAGAAGAATCATCATTTTAGTCTCTGATTCTTCTTCACTGTCTGGAGCGGAAAATAATTTCGACCAGTTCTCAAGGTTCAAAACATATCTGCTTGTATATATAAGTTTTACATTTATAATATGAAGTATTTTATATCTTTTTATTTGTATTTGTTTTTAAACTAAAACTATCATAACAAATGATAGATATTATTACATTTGTTTTAATTTGGTGGACATTTCAATTTCCGACGTTTACTGGCCGTTGGTCTTATTGTTCATGTTTTTTTTTTTAACTTTTAATTGTCGTAAAGCAGGTTAACTTTATTTACGGAGATTGGTACAGCGATAGTGTTCCTTAATTTTATGGTTATAAGTCTTAACAACAAAGGGGTATCTAGCTTTGCTGTTAGAGTTCTTCAGTAAAAGTTCAATGTCTTGTGTACTATTTAGCTGTTAATTATGTTCTTTGAAAATGAGATTTATTTATCTGATGGAAAGTTTGTCAACCGAAAAGTTTACCTGTAGTGATGGTTTATCAAATGATAAAAAGTCTTAACCACTATGGTACTTAGATTTGCTAATAGAAGGATTCTCTTTTGTAAGCCGTTTCATATCTTCTAATGTTTAATGTGGTTGTTAATAATGTGCTTTCGTCTCTGGAAATTAATATTTGTTATACGACCGGAAAAAAAGGTTGGTTTTTCATTTTAGTTTCCAAACTAATTTTTTAATTATGACTTACAGGAAGGTTGGTTTTTAATTTTGTTTCAAAACTAAGATTTTAATTGTTATTTGAGATAGAGGAAGGCTGGTTTTTTCTTTCAGTTCCAAAACTAAATTCAATTTTTTTTCTATTGGATTTACTTGTAAATTTCTTTCAAGGTAGAGTTGAAGTTTTGTTTATTGAATTTACTATGGATTATCACATTAAGGTTTTGAGTTTTGTAGCCGGGTTATATATTCATATAATTTGTTATTTTGTTTATATGTATCTGTTACATAACTATTGATAATTTCTTTCGCTTTTATTACGCAGTAAGTTATTTTTCGCTAACCGTATTATATTATAACTTTAAAAAGTATTCAGTATTTGGCTAGTAAACTTACAGATCTTACTGTACACTTTGATTTCCTTTCAATTTTCCAATTTTTTTCTTTTTCTAGAAAAAGAAAAATTAGCGTTAATATAAGTTTAATACATTAATATTTCAAAACACTTTAGTGAAGTTTTTGGACTAAATGATTTTAAGTGAATATGGAAACTTGGAATAGTATGTTTTAGTATAGTAATATAAGCAGTCAGTGGTATGGAAATTCAACTTTGTATTAGGCTTCACTAGTTAAGAAGCTGGTATTTTTATTAATGTTGCCTACATTAGAATTTATCTTCAAAATTTGGTCTTGCTGGATTTCATATTTTGTGATTTAGTTTTAGATTTTAATTAGCTGCTTTATGGGTCTGTTTCCATATAAAAACTGCCTTCTTTCATATTTCAGAAACTAGATACTCTGGTTATCTGGTCTTGAGTTCCGTTTTAAATGTCAATTTATTGGAGGTTGTAATTATTAGTTTTAAATGTTAACTTAGTTATTGGGAGTTATAGTTAATAATGTTATTTTTTTAAATTTCAAAGGGTTGAGTAACTAGCAAGCTCATGCTTTTAAACTTTGTTATTTGGAGTTATCCTCATCAAAATGTTGTTTCTCTTAGTTATTAAGATGTAAAATGTTTAAAGCTTCAAAGGGTTGGACATCTGGAAGCTTAAGCTTTTAAACCATTTCGAATATAAAATTTATTTAAACGGAGGGAAAGTTTAAGTTGGCTAGCCTTTAGGTATGCAAGTTTCATGCTTCAAGATTTAAAATGTTGACTTGTAATGTATGGAAGATTGGTAGCATGATTAATTGAAAATTTAAATAATTTTTATATTAATAGCCATATTTTTAAAGTTAACGTGTAATCTATGAAAGATTGTTAGCCTGACTGAAAGTTTATATCAAAATCTTATATTAATTGCCATATTTGCCATTCTTTAAAAGTCCACCTTTGTCGGGGTGGCTGTTGCAACGAAGGCAAAGGTGAACTTAAGGTTGTCCATGGTAGACTGAAAAGTCTACCATGGACATCGTGAAATGATTTTACTAGATTTTTTCTACTTCCCATAATCTAGTTAGCTCTGTGGTCATTGAAATGACTGTGCCTTTAACGTTTAGGTGATCTAGATATCTGGTTTATCTCGGATATGGCAGATTTTTAAATGCTAGGTTTGCTTTGTAAACCTAAACCTATTTTTAAAATTTTTAGAATTTGAATAATTTGTTTCCCTCCGCCCTTTTTTTAGGTTGGAACTTTCCTTTTTGTTTTCCCAGTGGCTGCTGTATGTCAAAAAGAGCTTATATTAAAGGGGATAAGATTTCAGTCTGAGATTATTACAGAGCATTTGTGAGATTGCTAAAATAGGTTTTAAATCTTCTAAGTGATTTTTTAGTTTTAGACAGGGGTGGGCGACCTATCAGCTTTACAAACCACCTTTAATTATAGTTTATATTACTAGCTAAGCTACAACCCTAGTTTGGAAAGCAGAATGCTATAAACCCAAGGACTCCAACAGTGAAAAGGTTAAGTCGGAAAAGGAAATAAGCAAAACTTAATGAACGCTTAATAAATTTAGCAGTAACATTGGTATATAATATAACAGTAACAATAATATCTTTCTTATATAAACTCTGGTTCGGCCAATTTCGGTCTGTTCAATCAGCTTCAATGACCTCAATGTCAGGATGCCAGAAAACCTTAAATCAATCAATCAATCTGTCTGTTCAACATAATTCACTGCAACTTGGAACTTACTTCCACAGATACAACAACCTGATCAAGAAGATTATTGCCCTGCTTATAGGATGAATTAACCTATGGAATACTGTGTAGTATTGGGCCTTGTGGAGAAGGCATGGCCATTAGAATTAACTGCATACCCAGTATTACAAACGGGATGGTACTTTTTTATTTTTTTTAATAGTGGTGAATGCAACTTATCTAATACTGGTGCTGTAAACATTTCACCAATTCTTTAAGAACAGTTTTGAGTTTTTGTAAAGTTACTGTAACTCTCTTTGAGTATACATTTTTTGACAAAAGCTACCAGGAGAATTTAGTTCAGTAAATCTTTTTTCTGGCAAGAATTAAGTGACTGTTCCACAGTGAACTTTGTTGGAGAGACCACAGAGAACAGACACACCTGTAGCAAAAAACTAATCTGAGTTTTCCCCTTAAAAATATTTTCTCCCTTTAGAGATATATTCTAATCTAAAAATTCAAATATACCATTTTTTGTACATTTCCTTTACCGTATATCACCCTTACGGATATTACCATTTTCCTTTGAGTTGGAAATATTTGGTTTTATTATCTTTAACAGTTAAAAAACCTACTATAGAAGAGTTTAGAAGATTATTTACCACGTCGGGTTAAAGGCTACAACGGTCTGGGTGGCAAAGGTAGTTTTAAAGATTGATAGTTGGTTTGAGAGGAACTAATAGTTTTTGTTATCAGTGTAGGGGCTCAGTTTGTGTAATATTGAGTATCTTAACGCTGCTGCTTTTGCTTAAACAGTTTAGCTTAATTTCAGTGTTTTCTTTTTTCTTGTAACAGTCTGTAGGTACGATTTGATTCTAGACTACTTTTGATTTTTTATAAATGCGCTAAACATGAAGTCTGAAAATGGGCAAGTCTGAAAATGGGCAAGTCTGAAAATGGGCAAGTCTGGTTCTAGATATCTTAGGGGAAATAAACTATTTGAGATAATTTAGTTTTGGGTATTAAGTATTTTAACCTAAATTCTTTTTAAAACAGGCTGAATTTAAAACTTCAGTGGTGCAAAGTTAACCTCAATGGCCTGTCTGCAATTAGAGAATCCGCACAAAACCTTCGGCAACACGGGCCATGAAGGCGTTCGCTGAAACCTGCAACGTATACCCGGTGAGAGGAAAATAAACTAGTCAACATCACTGGAAAGGATGCTGTCATCTGGCAACGAGATCTGGAGCATATGGGGTGACCCTGGAGCTTATGGGGTGACTCTGGAGCATATGGGGTAACCTGGAGCATCGCACTCAACTAGTGATCTGTGCAGCATTGATGGGCTGGAGCATTTGAGTGCTGGAGCATTACTGCCACCCATTACCAAAGCCACCCAACATAGCCTGGAGCATTAAGGAACTTGGAGCATTGGACTCACTCATGACATGAGCCGCCCAAATTGGGCTGGAGCATTGAAAGGCTGGAGCATTGAAAGGCTGGAGCATTGAAGGGCTGGAGCATTGAAGGGCTGGAGTATTACTCTCAAATGATATAACCCGAAATTACCTTGAGCATTGAGGGCCCTGGAGCATTGAGGGCCTTTGGAGCATTACTCTCTCCAATGACCCAAACCACCCGATATTGCCTGGAGCGTTGAGGGGCCTGGAGCATTGAAGGGCATGGAGCATCAAAGGGCCTGGAGCATCAAAGGGCCTGGAGCAATACTGGGTATAAATGCCTCTGACTAGACAAGGCTACATTGGTGCACCATTCTGGCTGTAATTCAAATTACTTTCGTTACTTTGATTATATTAACATGTTTAGTAGCTAATAAAATCTGATATTTTTCTATCCATTTATATTAACTAATCTTATTCATCTATATGAATTTATTTTGTAATTCTAGTATATAAACTAATTTTGTAGTTCTATATTTGACCACCTTGAATAAAGAGAAATGGACAATCTTATATTTAATTTGGCATGATTACATATACCTTAAAACTTGTGTGCAAAGGTACGGGTTCTTCTAACATAGTTTACCAGTGCTTATTAATAATCCTGCGACTAGAACATGTAGGTCACAGAAAAGTTTAAATTCTTGTTTGGTACAAATATTGTGATACACAAACCACCCCAATTTTAAGATTATGAAGATTTTAAGCTTTGTTCTGAAGCAATTTAGGATGATTGGATATAACTTTAGAACGATAAGGTTTTTATAAGTTTGATAGGAAAATGGGATTTATGAGATTTTTGGAACTTTCATACATAAACTATACTATAAAAACTAATTGAAATATTTGCTTAAGTGTCTTCTACTACGGTATGTCGATATTGGGATAATAAAGACTAAAATGGCGAGAGCTGTTCAGAGCAAATTTAAATAAATTTCTTACTATCTTAATGACTTTGCTCCAATTTAAGGTCTTTAAAAGCCCTTTATAGTTTTTTAAACTTCTGTTAGGGAGTTTTAAAATAATTTAAGATCGAAAAGTTTTAAAAACTGGCTTATAGTTTAACCCTACCTATGAAGGGTTCAATAAAAAATGCCTATAGAAAATCGAAATATTCCATCTGTAAAAGTACAGAAAAAGGAAAATGTAAAAATACCAACACTTATATCTAGTTTTTTGCTTGAAATTCAGTATACAAAATGTAAAAACTACCATGTAACATTCATGGTATTGATAAGCTATCGGTGTTTTTTGAGCAGCATGTGGACAGTTAATGAAATATAGAAAAAATATATTGATAAAATGGGTTGATCTTATTTGATATTCGGACCTACGTTACATTTCTCATACTGTAGGTAACATCGTAAGCCATTAATAAATTTTGTACGGAAATATAGATTTTCCTTTAATTTATTATCCCAATGTTTTGGTGCTTTAGAATAGGGACGAAGAGATATGTCGAACGATTTCTTAGCAAGTTTGCGTAGTTTTCCAATTCAGTCTGCACGGATTGAAAGTTTTTAAGTAGCTAATGATTAAAGATCAAATATATAGAGGTACCGGGTACTTGGCAGTATCAAACTCCTTTGCTGGTATCAGAATGCAAAAGTTCTGTTAAAATTTTAGTGATTTTTATGAACCAAGAGAAGATTTGTTAGCGAACACTTGTATCAGCTTGACGCATTTGAAGCAATGGCACATAGGTCTAATTGGTTCCAGAATATTTACTAGAGCTACAACTCTACTTTAACACTTCACATACTATATCGACACAAGAGCTTTAACAGGGTAAATAGCCCGGTGAGGAAAGGAAATAAAATAAAGCTACAACTGTAGTTTAACAATTGACTTGATATAAACACAAGGGCTTTAACAGGGTAAATAGCCCGGTGAGGAAAGGAAATAAAAAAAAATTACCAAATATTTTAAGAACAGCACCACTAAACTAGTTAAGGAAGCTTGCGAAAGAAAATTGTCTATTTTGATTCTTAGGAATGCTGGAAATCTAATGTTAACAATTGAAGTTAAAAATGCGTAACTTTAAGGAATTATTGAATAACCCCATAGTAAATTTTAAACTCCATTATCTAATCCAGGGTCAATCTAATGACCAGTGTGGCAATTTTTAAAAAAGTTAATTTTTAAATTCCACAATTTATGGAGTTCAGAATCGATAAGTTTATCGCAAGGGAAGATTTAGGATTTTAATATATTCTTATGATGAAAATCTAAGCCAATCAGATGCTTCAGTGATGTCTCCAAAATTATATGAATATTCTTATTTTCATTTCATAAATCTAATGATCCAAGAGAAATAAAGCTTTACATTCAAAAGAAAGTACTGTACTTTATCCAGTAAAAAGAAAATCTAGCACTAGCTTAATCCACTAGCAGGTCATGTTTAGTCCACTAGCCGGCCTTGGTTAATCCACTAGCCGGCCTTAATTAATCCGCTAGCCAGCCTTGATTAATTAACTAGCGGGCCTTGATTCGTCCACAAGCGTGCCTTGATTAGTCTACTAGCAGGCCTTGATTAATCCAATATCTGGCCTTAATCCAATGTTGGGCCTTGACTAATCCACTAGCAGGCCTTGACTAATCCACTAGCAGGCCTTGATTAATCAACTATCTGGCCATGAGAGATCAACTAGCTAGCCTTGAGAAATCAACAAACAGGCCTTGAGTAATCGACTAGCAGGCCTTAAGTAATCGACTAGCAGGCCTTAAGTAATCGACTAGTAGGCCTTAAGTAATTGACTAGCAGGCCTTGATTGGTCCACTAGCAGGCCTTGGTTCATCGACTAGCAGGCCTTGGTTAATCCACTAGCTGGACTTGGTTAATCCACTAGCTGGACTTGGTTAATCCACTAGCTGACCTTGGTTAATCCACTGGCTGGAATTGGTTAATCCACTAGCTGGACTTCGTTAATCCACTAGCAGGCCTTTAGTAATCGACTAGGAGGCCTTGAGTAATCGACTAGCAGGCCTTAATTAGTTTGCTAGCAAATAGTGATTAATCCACTATCAGGCCTTGATTTAATCCACTATCGGACTTTGATTAATATAGTAGCAGGCTTTGATTAATCTACTAGCAGGCTTTGATTAATCCTCTAGCAGGCTTTGATGAATCCTCTAGCAGGCCTGGATTAATCCACTAGCAGGCCTTGATTAATCCAATATCGGGACTTAATCCAATGTTGGGCATTGATTAATCCACTATCAGGCCAAGATTAGTGCACAAGAAGGCCTTGAGTAATCAACTAGCAGGCCTTGAGTAATCGACTAACTGGCCTTGAGTAATCGACTAGCAGGCCTTGATTACTCCACTAGCAGTCCTTCATTTGCCTACTAGCAGGCCTTGGTGAATCCACTAAGTGGACTTGGTTAATCCACTAGCAGGCCTTGGTTAATCCACTAGCAGACCTTGGTGAATTCACTAGCTGGACTTGGTTAATCCACTAGCAGGCCTTGGTTAATCCACTAGCAGGCCTTGGTTAATCGACTAGCAGGTCTTAATTAGTTTGCTAGCAAATAGTGATTAATCCAATATCAGGCCTTGATTTAATCCACTATCGGGCTTTGATTAATATAGTAGCAGGCTTAGATTAATCTACTAGCAGGCTTTGATTAATCCTCTAGCAGGCCTTGATTAATCCACTAGCAGGCCTTGATTAATCCAATATCGGGACTTGATCCAATGTTGGACACTGATTAATCCACTAGCAGGCCTTGATTAGTGCACAAGAAGGCCTTGAGTAATCAACTAGCAGGCCTTGAGTAATCGACTAGCAGGCCTTGAATAATCGACTAGCAGGCCTTGATTGGTCCACTTGCAGGCCTTCATTTGCCTACTAGCAGGCCTTGGTTAATCCAATAGCAGGCCTTCGTTAATCCACTAGCAGGCCTTTGTTAATTCACTAGTAGGCCTTAGTTAATCCACTAGCTGGACTTTGTTAATCCACTAGTAGGCCTTGGTTAATCCACTAGCTGGACTTTGTTAATCCACTAGTAGGCCTTGGTTAATCCACTAGCAGGCCTTGATTAGTCCACTAGCAGGCCTTAATTAGTTTGCTAGCAAATAGTGATTAATCCACTATCAGGCCTTGATTTAATCTACTATCAGTCTTTGATTAATCTACTCGCTGGCTTTAATTAATCCTCTAGCAGGCCTTGATAAATCCACTAGCGGGCCTTGATTAGTTATCCAGCAGATCGGGATTAGACAATGAGCAGACCTTGATGATTAACAGTTTAATATATTTAGAAGCCTCTCATGAGCTCAAAATAATCTTTATTTTTTTCTTCAATCGAACAAAACTCCCGTAATTGCTAAGCACTAGACTATAGAATAGCAGGGCCATTGAAACAATGTGGTTTACTATTTATTTTCTCATAGAAAAACTTAAACACTCAGCAATGCAATATTGATTTAGCACACGATCACCCAGTAGTAATGATTAGGAATTGATTAAAATTTTGTTTTGAATGATTAATAATTTCAAGATAGCAAGATTGTTAGAAGCTTTTATATCTACTGAAATAGAAAAATGGCTTTTGTGTGGAAAGGTTAGTCGGTTAGATTAAACACTTGGCACATGAGAGAGAGGAGAGAGAGAGAGGAGAGAAGAGAGAGAGGAGAGGAGAGAGGAGAGAGAGAGAGAGAGAGAGAGAGAGAGAGAGAGAGAGAGAGGCAAAGGCAAAGGCAAATTTTATTCTATCGACCCCCTTCCGGAGTATGAGAATTACAAAATTACACAAATATATATTTTACACAAAAACTACAAAAAGAAGAGACCAATAGATTACAACTATATTTGTAAGGGGATAATAAAATGGAGAGAGAGAGAGAGAGAGAGAGAGAGAGAGAGAGAGAGAGAGAGAGAGAGAGAGGAGAGAGAGAGAGAGAGAGAGAGAGAAGGGGGGGAGGAAAATGAAGACTATTTCTCTTGAATTAAAGCTGCGAAAAAAAGTTTTTGTCATCTCTCTCTCTCTCTCTCTCTCTCTCTCTCTCTCTCTCTCTCTCTCTCTCTCTCTCTCCTCTCTCTCTCTCTCTCTCTCTCTCTCTCTCTCTCAGTTTTCTTTTCCCCTCATCATATTTTCTCCCCTAAAATGACCCAATTCTCCAATTTCCACACTTAAGTCATTCAATCTCCCACCGAAATGAAAGAGAAAGATAAATTTTACTACTTTCTTTTTAAGATAAATCTTTTTGAGTCCTTTGTGTCCTTTCATCCTGTTATTATTCCCTGTCTCTATACATCCTCTTATTCCCTGTCTCAGCATCTTTCTGCTCTGTAACTCCCATCAAAAGAAATTTGATTCTTTGTTGGTTGAGGAAATACTTGAACGGAACTCAGAGAGTCTTTTGAAAAGGCAAAGAGATTTCATTCGTTTTCTTGTCAGTTTTACCTGAAAGAAAAATTCTTTATAGACTTTTTTTGTTACTATTTAAACCGGATGATTCATCATTGGGTGAGCTGGTAAACGTATTACAACCTCCCTCCCCCCCCCCTCTCTCTCTCTCTCTCATCTCTCTCTCTCTCTCTCTCTCTCTCTCTTGGTATTTGCAAAAACACAACAAGACCCAGGTTCACTAAAACCAAAAGACTTAGGCAAGATAGAATTACGGGCGATTGAAATCTCTTCCATTAGGTGTTTGCTCTCTCTCTCTCTCTCTCTCTCTCTCTCTCTCTCTCTCTCTCTCTCTCTCTCTCTCTCTCTCTCTCTCTCTGTTATGGAAACAGAGAAGGAATGGTGTATGCATACAAGGGACCTAATAATGAGACAATCACAAACAAGGAAGCAATTAAAGACCTTGGTGTAATTTTAAATAGGAATATGTTATGCAACGACCAAATAGCAACACTGTTGGCTAAATGTAAAGCAAAAATGGGAATGTTATTCAGACACTTTAAAACAAGAAAAGCTGAACACATGATTATGCTTTACAAAACTTATGTGCGTAGTACACTCGAGTACTGCAATGTGATATGGTACCCACACTACCAAAAGGATATTGCGCAAATAGAGAGTGTACAAAGGTCCTATACTGCTAGAATAGAAGAAGTTAAGGACCTTGATTACTGGGAAAGACTGCAATTTTTAAAACTATACAGTCTAGAAAGGAGAAGAGAACGCTACATGATAATACAAGCATGGAAGCAAATAGAAGGAATTGCTGAAAACATCATGGAGCTTAAAGTATCAGAAAGAGCAAGCCGAGGTAGATTAATAGTACCAAAAGCAT
>NC_090758.1:11039977-11054977 GCF_036898095.1 Palaemon carinicauda
GTTCAATAAGGTAGTAATATGGTCTGCCCTGTTGATCATGAAGGTCTACTAGTGGTCTAACCACGATCTACTGTCTAACTAATCAAGGCCTGCTTGTGGATTAATCAAAGCCTGCTTGTGGACTAATGAAGGCCCGCTAGTGGACTAATCAAGGCCAGCTAGTGGATTAATGAAGGCCCGCTAGTGGATTAATGAAGGTCTGCTTGTGGAATAAGCAAGACCAACTAGTGGAGTAATGCAGGCATGCTTAGTGGATTAATCAAACCCTGCTTGTGGACTGATCAAGGCCTGCTTGTGGATTAATCAAGGCCAGCTAGTGAACTAATCAAGGCCAGCTAGTGGATTAATGAAGGCCTGCTTGTGGAATAAGCAAGACCAGCTAGTGGAGTAATGCAGGCATGCTTAGTGGATTAATCAAACCCTGCTTGTGGACTGATCAAGGCCTGCTTGTGGATTAATCAAGGCCAGCTAGTGAACTAATCAAGGCCAGCTAGTGGATTAATGAAGGCCTGCTTGTGGAATAAGCAAGACCAGCTAGTGGAGTAATGAAGGCATGCTAGTGGATTAATCAAACCCTGCTTGCGGACTAATCAAGGCCAGCTAGTGAACTAATCAAGGCCAGCTAGTGGATTAATGAAGGCCTGCTTGTGAAATATGCAAGGCCTGCTTCTGGAATAAGCAAGGCCTGCTTGTCGACTAATCAAGGCCCGCTAGTGGATTAATCCAGGCCTGCTAGTGGATTAATGAAGGCCTGCTTGTGGACTAATCAAGGCGCGCTTGTGGACTACTGAAGGCCTGCTAGTGGACTAATCAAGGGCCGCTAGTGGATTAATGAAGGCCCACTAGTGGATTAATGAAGGCCGACTAGTGGATTAATGAAGGCCACCTAGTGGATTAAGGTAGCGCTAGATGTTCTTACTATTGGTTAAAGTAAAATGCTTTCCTAATTTAAATCTTTATTCTTCTTGGATACCTAGATCTAATTGTTAATTATTATCTTTATATAATTCTGGTGCCATTACTGAAGAGTCCTAGCTTATATTTTAATATTTAAAATTTTATTTAAAATCTTAATAAATCCTCAATTTTCTATTCCGATAAACTTAAACATCTGATTTTATAGGTAACAGGTTGGCCAGGGGACCAGCCGCCAATTGAGATAACACCGCTTGAGAGTTATGGGGTCCTTTAACTGGCCAGACAGTACTACATCGGATCCTTCTCTCTCGTTACGGTGCATTTTCTCTTTGCCCACACATACACCGAATAATCTGGCCTATTCCTTACAGATTCTTTTTCTCACAAGGGGTTAACTACTGCACTGTAATTGTTCAGTGGCCACTTTCCTCTTAGTAAGGGTAGAAGACTTTAGCTATGGTAAGCAGCTCTTCTAAGAGAAGGACACACCAAAATCAAACCATTGTTCTCTAGTCTTGGGTAATGCCATAGCCTCAGTACCATGGTCTTCCATTGTCTTGGGTTAGAGATCTCTTGCTTGAGGGTACACTCAGGCACACTATTCTATCTTATTTCTCTTCCACTTGTTTTGTTAAAGTTTTTATAGGAGATATTTATTTTAATGTTCTATTCTTAGAATATTTAATTATTCTTTGTTTCCTTTCCTCACTGGGCTATTTTCCCAGTTGGAGCCCCCGGGCTTATAGCATTTAGCTTTTCCACCTAGGGTTGTAGCTTAGTAATTATCAATAATAATTCTTAACTCCATAAATTACGGTTGTTAAAAGATTACCCACTTTTCAAAGTGAATATATTCAATTGCATAAAAATGGTCATATTGACCCTGAATGACCTAAAGGAGTTTATTGTTTACTTTGGGTTTACTCAATAATTACTTTATGGAAATAGGCGAGTTATGACACTCAATTGTCAACAGTTAATTTTCAGCAATCTTTAAAACTTAGAGACTATTTTCCTTTGGATGCTTCCTTTAATTATTTTAGTGTTACTGTTCTTAAAGTATTCTATTAATCATTACTTTTTGTTTCTCATTTCCTTTCCTCACTGGGCTATTTACTCTATTGAAGCCCATGTGTTTATAGAAAGTCTAGTGTTAAACTTGAGATGTAATAACTAGAAATAATAGTGGAAGCAATTTGACTTATTTCTTCAATTACGTAAAGCAATTAAGAATTTCGCTAACAAAACATCTTGGCTTAAACTGAAAAAGGGTTGAAATTTCAAGAGAACTTAGCATTCAGATACCAGCAAAGGGGTTTTGATACTACCAAGTACCCACTACTTCTATAAATCAAATAGATTTAATCATTAGCTACTTAAAAACTCTTTCTGACTGTATTTGGAAACTACGCAAACATACTATGAAATAGCTCATCATGGCTCACCGTCCCTATTTAATTCACCAAGACATTGTGAGAATGTAAATTCATTGAAATAAATCTATATTTCAGTACAAAGTTTATTAATTTCTTACGCTGTTATCTACAATATGACAGAATTAACATGGGTCCGAATATCAAATAAGAGTAACAAGATTATCAATATATATATATTTTTCTTTCTCACCAACTCTCCACATGCTGCTCACCAACAATGATGGCTCAGTAAAACTACTATTACAGGTAGTTTTTATAGAGTTTTCTGAATTCAAGCAAAAAACTTAGTCATTTTTCCATTTTCCCTTTTCTGTACTTCTACAGCTCTAATAATCTTAATTTCAATAGGCATTTCTACTGAACCCTACATAAGTAGGGTCAAACTATAAGCCAGTTTTTGAAACTTTTTAATGCTAAATCTTTTTAAAGTTTGCTCTGAAAGGCTCCCCCACCCCCATTTTAGTTTTTACTATCATCTTAATGACATACCGTAGTAGAAAACTTCTGCAAATATTTCAATTAAGTTTTTAGCATAAAAGTGACAAATCCATTTCCCTATTCAAGTTATGAACACTTGATCTAAGTTATATCTGATGGTTCTAGGATGGTTTGATACCGGACATTTTGATACTGGACATTTCGCTACTGGACATTTTGTGACTAGGATTTTTCGTTACCGGTCATTTCGATACCACTATACATATATACATATATGTATGTATATATATATATATATATATATATATATATATATATATATATATATATATATATATATATATATATATATATATATATATATATATATATAAGGCATGAAACGAAATTATAACTATAAGTAAGGAGTTAAAAGTACAAATAAAAAAACTATAAAGACTAAAAGGATTTATTTTGTAAAAAAGATACAACAAGTATAAATAAAAAATGAGACAAGCAACAATATTATCTTGTTAAAAATGTTTAATGTTATGAGCAATGCCCCGAAGATATTGGATTTTATTTGCAGGGTCATACTGTTCTAGCAATTTTCTTATACGCTGATTGGCATCCCTGTATTTTTTTTTTTTTTTTTGGAGGATTCGCTGTCTCCAAGATTGAGATTTGCAATTCTTGTTGCACTGAGAGCCTCTTCACGTTTTAAAGCAGTTATAAGGGACCAAATATTAGGATGCACATTTGTCACGGAGGTTCTTAGTGCATTATGGAATCCTTCAACATAGTTATTGGTGCGTGGCATACCATTTTCAGTGCGTTCATGAACATTCCATAAACGAATAGGGAAGACTGGCTCGACTCTTCGCCTTCGTTGGCCACGACCTCTCACTCCTCCAATATAATATGTTTCAAAATATGAAACAGGCTCTTTTGGAAAATCGTCGTCATTAGTTAATTCCTCGAAGCCATCAATAACATCGTCAATGGGAAGGAAAGCAAGTGCGGATAAACATCTCACCTTTAAACTAAAATCATCATCTTGTTTGTAAACATTTTGTGAGAGGTGAAATAGGCAACAGGTAATATCTGAACTAGGAATTATATCCAATAAACTATTGATGGCCGCTTTTTCAAAATCCATCATCACAGTGACTGGTTGGACATTATGCAAAAGTTCTTTTATAGTAGTAAATAGTCTATTGTAAGTATCTTGTGTCTTATTTGGCAGCAAGGCGAACATTCTCGGAACACTAATGTCGTTGTCTTGAATATGTAAAGTATACAGTTGATAACAAATAATTGGGCTACACTTAAATGTTCCATCTACTGCCCAATTTTTAACTCTTTTGATGTCACTAATTGCAGAGTCAGTTGCAAATATCAAAATTCTTACAGTATCATGTTCACCAATGTCAAACTGTAGCCACTTCAAACCATTATCAAGGTAACAATACTGATCAGGAATTAAATAACCATGACGTTCCTTAGGTATAGGTGGTACATTATCTTCTACTTGTCTCCAACGTCTGATACTACGACTCAATGATGATACTGAAGGTAATACTGAAATAGCACATACATTCATACTTTGGATTTCTTTACATATTATGATCCGAGGTGCATCTTGTGTATATCTGGACATTATTTTCATTTGATGATGTGCTAAATTTGATGCCACTCTTACTGCCGTAGCACTGTGATTATGCTCGCCTACACTCTTAACGATTTTGTTGTCACCATCACCAACATAGGTGTGTACACGGGCTTTACACAACCTATTTTCACACTGCCAATATTGCTTGGAACCATCCTTATTAGTTTTGTGTTTATCATATATATAGTTTACATCATCCACTAATTTCTTTCCATTTTTAGTTGAAGCAATTAGACGAGGCATGGGTGATACAATAAAAAAATACATATATGTATCCGCAAATGCAGCAGCCGTAGTTGAGAGCCAAGCGTTAGTAGTAGACTGAGAGTGATATATACATAAATTTTCAGGTTCCGATCAATGTTTATATAGTTAAAAAGAATATTTAGACAACCAATTACAAGACAGTGTGGCAATTATTTAAACAACCAATTACAAAAACAGTATGGCAATCATTTAAACAACCACTTGCAAGAACAGTATGTCACTTAAAATAAACTCCAATATATTCGCGTACACTCATATATATATATATAGTGGTATCGAAATGACCGGTAACGAAAAATCCTAGTCACAAAATGTCCGGTATCGAAATGTCCAGTATCGAAATGTCCAGTATTGAAATGTCCGGTCAACATATCGGTTAGTCCTAAATTGCATTAAAACAAGACTTGAAAACTTATCATATAAAGTTAGGGTGGTTTGTGTACCACAATATTT
Source organism: Palaemon carinicauda (assembly GCF_036898095.1). Classification (NCBI taxonomy): domain Eukaryota; kingdom Metazoa; phylum Arthropoda; class Malacostraca; order Decapoda; family Palaemonidae; genus Palaemon; species Palaemon carinicauda. Next base: position 11,045,141 of record NC_090758.1, read on the forward strand.
GTACCAAACTGAAAATTTTAAAAAAAATAATGTATCCTTTATGTTCTAGTCAAAGGATAATTAATACGTACTAGCAAACTATGTTGTCAGAAGAACCCGTACCTTTGCACAAAGTTTCAGGTTAGATGGAATCATACCAAATCAAATATAAAATTACCCTTTTCTCTTTATTCAAGGTGGTCAAATGTAGAACTACAAAATTAGCTGATATACTAAAACTACAAAATCAATTCGTATAGATTACTAAAATTAGTTTATATAAATTGATAGTAAACATTTTCATTAGCTTCAAAACATTATGTAAATATAATTCAAGGAGACCAAAGTCATTTGGATTTCAGCCACACTGCTGCACCAATGTAGCCTTGTCAATTCATAGAGGCATTTACTATACATTATTCCATTTGAACGGTGGTTTGCTACGCCACAGTCTAGGACACTCAATGCTCCAAGACCCTCATTGCTCCAGGACCTTTTGGATGGCTTAGGTCATAGGAGAGAGTAATGCTCCAGCTCTTCAGCGCTCCAGTTCTTCAGTGCTCCAGGCCATTTTGGATGGCTTAGGTCATAGGAGAGACTGTAATGCTTCAGCTCTTTCCAGCCCTTTTGGTGTATTAAGTCATGGGTGTTAGTGTCATGCTCCAGCCCTCCAATGCTCCAGCCCTCCAATGCTCCAGCCCAATTCAAGTGCGTCAGATCACCTAGTGGGAGTTTAATGCTCCAGCTCATCAATGCTCCAGGCCATTTTGGGCGGCTTATGGTCATGGGTGGTAGTCCAATGCTCCAGCCCTCCAATGCTCCAGCCCTCCAATGCTCCAGCCCTCCAATGCTCCAGCCCAATTTGGGCGTCTCAGGTCACGAGTGGGAGTGAAATGCTCCAAGTTCCTTAATGCTCCAAGTTCCTTAATGCTCCAAGTTCCTTAATGCCCCAGGCCATTTTGGCTGGCTTAAGTAATGGGTGGAAGTGCAATGCTCCAGATCTTGCAATGCTCGAGATCCTGCAATGCTCCAGATCCTTTTGGGTGGCTTGGGTCATGGGTGGAGTGCAATGCTTAAGCCCTGCAATGCTCCTCATGTCACGAGTGGAAGCGCAATACTCCATGTCCCTGTCCCCAATGCTCCAGGCCATTTTGAGTGACAGATTACTGGAGAGAGTAATGCTCCAGCCCTCAAATGCTCCAGCCCAATTTGGGTGGCTCAGGTCACCCTTCATGCTCCAGATCTCGTTGCCAGATGACAGTATCCTTTCCAGTGGTGGTAACTAGTTCATTTTCCTGTCACTGGATATACGCTGCAGGTTCCAGTGAATGCCTTCACGGCCTGTGTTGCAGAAGGTTTTGGGCAGATACTCCAATTGCAGACATAACAGATAAGTTGACCTTGCACTACTGCAGTTTTTAGCATTCGGCCCGTTTTAAAAAGATCAAGATTAAAATACTTTTACCCAAAACTAAATTACCTCAAATGGATCCCACCCACATATATAAAACTAGACTTGCCCATTTCAGACTTCACCCATTTCAGACTTCAATGCTTTGTATTTATATGCAAGATAAAAAAGTAGTAGAGTCCAGAAGTACCCATATTGTTTAATCATACCTACTTCATCAGCCATCTTTAAAACTACCATTACCACCCAGACCATTATCTTTTACCTAGCGTGGTTAACCCTCTTCTAAACTAATCTGAACTAGGTTTTATAAGTGGTAAAGATAAAGATTATTTCAAACCCAAAGGAAAATGGTAATATCTGTGAGGTGGTGATATACGGTAAAGTGAATATATTTAAATTTCATATCTATATTAGTATATATCTATAAAGGCAGAAAAAATTAGATTAAAAGTTTTATGCTACAGGTCTTACCGAGTTCTCTCCCAGTAAACCCTATACTGTAGAACAGTTAACTTTCTTTCGACAAGAAAAAATTTACTGAACTAAAGTCCCCGGGTAGCTTTGGAAAGATTACGAGTAAACTCAAGCGAGTTACAGTAGCTTCAATAAAATAAGACATTAAAAAAAAACTTAATTATCTGAAAAAACATTTAGTCTGTATGAGATAAATTGCGTTCACCACTAAAATAAAAGTTACATCCCGCTTGCAAAATTGTGTAAGGGGTTAATTCCAAAAGCCATAACTTCTCCTTAAGGCCCAATGCTATACATTCTAGAAGTTTTATTCCACCTATAAGCAGGGGAAGGAATTTCCCAAAAGTGTCATTTGGTTTATAATATTCTACTTTGGTAACTAGGTTCGTGGCTTGCCTAGTACTAATAATTCAAGAAAGTTTGTCAAGGTGTTAAAAGGCCCAACCTTGTCTAAAGTAAAGAAAAGAATATTGCCTATAATTAAGAAAACCTTTTTAACAATCTCCGAAATACCGGCCACTGATGTCCCATTAATATCGTTCTATTAGACAAAAGTTTCCTCTATGGCATACAATAGTCGCTGGGAAAAACAAAATGGGGAAAACACCGAAATAGTTCCAATAAAAAAAAAATCAAGATATAAAAATGAATTAAGTTATATTAAAAGCAAACCTAGTATTTTAAAATCAGCCATATCTGATTTCCCAGATATCCAAATTAGAAATAAAGTTAAAAGCTCTGCCATATCAATGCCTACCAAGAAAAGTAGGTTATACGAAGTAAATATAAAGTTAAAAGCCCTCTAAAGAAGAATTGGTAAAATCATTTCAGGATGTCCTTGGCAGACTTACAGTCTACCTTGGACAACCCTAAGTCCTCCTTTGCCTTCGTGGCAACAGCCACCCGGCAAAGGTGGACTTTTAAAAGAATGGCAAATATGGCAATTAATAAAAATTTAATTTAAACTTTCAATCAGGATAATATTTCATAGATTACAGGTAAACTTTGAAAATATTGCAATTAATATAAAAATATGATTTAAACCTTCACTCAGTAATGCTGACAATCTTCCATACATTACAAGTCAACATTTAAACTCTTGAAGCTTAAAACATCCATACCTAAAGGCTAGGTAACCTAACCTTTCACTCCGTTTAAATTAATTTTTTATTTGAAATGGGTTCAAAATCTTAAGCTTTCCGATATCCAACCATTTGAAGCTTTAAATATTTATATTAAAATAATTAAGAGAAAATAATTTTATTGTTACAACTCTCAATTAGTAAGTTCTAAAGCATGAGCTTTCTAGTTACATAACCCTTTGAGACTTTAAAAATTAACATCTTAATCAAGACAAACATTAACATTATTAACTATATTAACAAATAACTAAATTAACATTTAAAACTCAGAGCACAACTAGAATATCAAACACTAATAATTACAACCTCCAATCGATTTAAATTAACGGAACTCAAGAGCAGATAACCAAAATATCTAGTTTCTGAAATATGAAAGCCAGCAATTTTGATATGAAAACAGACCCATAAATCAGCTAATTAAAATTTAAAACTAAATCCCAAAATATAAAATCCAGCAAGACCAGATTTTGAAGTTTAATTCTAATGTAGGCAACATAAAAAAAATACCAGCTTCTTAACTTGTGAAGCCTAATACAAAGTTGAATTTCCATACCACTGACTACTTATATTACTGTACTAAAACATTCATACTAATCAAATGTTTCCATATACACTTAAAATCATTTAGTCCAAAACAAAATTCACTTAAGTGTTTCGAAATATTAATGTATTGAACATATATTAACGCTGATTTTTTCTTTTTCTAAGGAAAAAAAATGGAAATTAACGGCAATCAAAGTGTACAGTAGGATCTGTTCTAAGTTTACTCGAAAATACTGAATATTTTTAAAAATTATAATATAATACGTAGTTGACGAAAAATAACTGCGTAATAAAAGGTTAATAGATTATCAATAGTTATCCAAGATGTATATAAACAATAACAGATTAATTATATGAATATATAACCCGGCTACAGAACTCAAAACCCTTGTGATGTTCCATGGCAAATTAAAAAAAAAAAAAAAAAAAAACTAACTTTATCTTGAAAGAAATTTACAAGTAATTTCCTGTAGAAAAAAGAATAAAAACTTAAATTTAGTTTTGGAACCAAAAAAATAAAAAACCCAGCCTTACTTTAAGTCATGATTAAAAATTTGGTTTTGAAACAAAAATAAAAAATAACCTCCCAGCAAGTCGAATATTAATTTTCAAAGGACACTGAACAATAATTACCAGCCACATACACAATACATTAAACGGCTTATAAAAGAGAATCCTTCTATTAGCCAGGCTAAATACTAGTGGTTACGACTTATTATCATTCAATTATAAACCATCACTTGGGTGAAACTTTCTATCTAATAAATGTTTAATTTTCTAAGAACACAATAATTAACAGCCAGATAGCACTGAAGACATTTAACTTTTCCAGAAGAACTCCAATAGCAGCAAAGCTAGATAAAGCAGAGTGGTTAAGATGCATAACCATAAAATTAGTTAAAACTATTCCTATACCAATTAACCTACATTAAAAGGAAGTGAATCTGCTTCAGGACAATATAAAGTTTTGAAAGCATGAACAATTACGAATAAGACCAACAGCCAGTTAAGATCGGAAATTATTAAAACATCTGCCAAATTAGAATCATAATTTCTATACTTTTGTAATGGGAGAATGTTATCCTTTTGGTATTTTGATTTTTTTTTTTCTGTGAAATTGATTCATCATCCGACTCTAATATCTTTAAAATTATCTCTGTTAGTAATATTGATTATAGAAATCATTTAAAGAAATTTATTTCATCAACGAATGCATGTAACAATATTGCCATTCCCTTATGTTTTTCTCTCTCTATCTGATAAGTGGTCTTGAATCCTTCTTTTTTTTCGTTTTGGCCATACTGGCATGAGAGAAACACGTAGGAGAAGCCGAATGGGCATGCTTCCCCGTCCATTAAAGATATTTGTTTTGGGTCATTAGAGAAGACATTAACGTATCCCTTTTCAAAGGTAAGACTTCGTTATAATCTAGAAGATTATTATAAGGATAGGGAATAATATGTTATAGATTGAGAGGAAAAGCGATCAGAATGGATACAGTGGCTTGCCAATGCCCGGTAAAGTTTGCATACACCCTCGTGGTCGTGTTGCATAATTTTACAAGACACCCTATTTATTCACTTGAGTATGATACATTGTTTTCTTTTAAAAAAGGGGGGGATGTGAACATGTTGGTAACATTAAGACCTCCTCGTTTTCCTGAAAACCATATTAACTGTACGAAGAGTATTGGTTCCTTATATGTAAATTTATTTTCAATGCCAAGAGGGCGTCACGAAGTAGCCGACCTGTAGGACACCTCGGGACTCCCCCTTTCCCTCTCTCCCATGGAAAATTCCATTGTTTATGATCTTAGATTGGGCTATACAATTGTTTCTGAAAGCCCAGCAGATATTTTTCTCATCAATTGAATAGTTATATTTCCTTTGGAAAATAGTTTAGACTATAAATATTATTCAATGTCGTTAGGTATATGAGTTAACCTATGTCCTCCTATACCCTCCCTAACCTAGGCACAGTGGCCACAGAAACCTTCTATAGCCTAGCCTAGAATTGCCTATAAACCTTGAGTAGGGTATTTTTAAAGAGGTTTGAGGAGGCCTAGCCTATGCTATATTGCGTTAAAGGGCATATTAGCCTAATTTACCTCGCTTAACCTTGTAAGATTTCCTTTGCCTCTTAAACCTTGAAGGTAACCTCCTCTATGTTCACATATATTATTTGTTCTTTAGGGAAATTGAAAACTATTGTTTCATATCATTGTGAAATTATTAAATAGAAGTGTCCTGTAAATTTTGTTTTGAAACTTTTTTTTTCTTTGTTATTACAAAGCTTTTAGAGGTAGGCATTATTATTTGAAGAATAAAAAAATTAAATAACTGTAATAATTACAGGGAACCAGTCTTGGAGACCTGTGATCATGAATCAGTCTGGGAGATCTGTGATCTTGGACTCAGTCTGGAAGATCAAATTATGGAACAGTGTACAACATTTTCAACTGAATAAAACTAGATAAGGATCACGTCTCTCTCTCTTACACGTCGAATGTCAAGTTCACTTGTGATGAGTAACGAAAATTTATGTCAGGAGGAAAAGAAAAATCCACCGTGACACTTTTAACGTCAGAAATAATCAAAACATCAACCAAATTAAAACAAATATAATAATTTCTATACTTTGTTATGTTAGTTTTAGTTAAAAAAAAAAAAAACAAATACAAAAACTAACTTATAAATATAAAATATTTATATACCAATTAATAGGTTTTTAACCTTGATAACTATGCGGAATTATTTTGCGCTCCAGAAAGTGATGCGAAAATCTGGAATTTTGAAATGATGATCCCTCTAATTACTTTATTTATCGTCATTACCCCCATAATTCCGCACTTGGTCAAACCTGGTAAAAGTCTCTGATAAAAACTATAAAAACTAACTATAAATTCGTTAAAGCACAAACACAAGAAATATTCAGAACCATCACTCAGGCTAAGCATTTACCACACCAAAAAATAAATAGCTCTAACAAAAAACTTAAAAAAATATAAACATAGAATCATTTGAACACTTACCATTATCCTACGAATAACAAGTTCTGTACACTTCACAATGACGTTCAACTATGATCAATAAATCTCCAAACACATCGTAAACGATAGTATATAGTTCGTAAATAACTTCAACTTCTACAAACCCTTCCTTTATGAAATCAATCGAATTGTATCACACACTAATTTGTACCTTCAACTCCCAATAAAGCAGATGAATCTCGGGTGTCTTAAATATAAAGCAAAACTCCATTGGTGGATTTAGCTATCAGGGACTTCAGAATGCTAACGGAGAAAGAAAGATAGCCAAGGACTCTTTGAATATCACCCACAATCCTATGTGGCCTTAGGGATTTTCTATATTTTCTTTATTTTGGTCTTTGCTTATAATTCTTGGGTATTTTCGTTCACAGTTACTCAGCTTGATTTCATCGTGTGTATTCTTATAGTTTATATATGAAGGATCTATTTCAATGTTACTGTTCTTAAAATGTTTTATTTTGATTATTTATTACTTCTCTTGTAGTTTATTTATTTCCTTGTTTCCTTTTCTCACTGGGCTATTTTTTCATTGCGGGGCTCTTGTGCTTATAGCATCATGCTTTTCCAACAATGGTTGTAGTTTAGCTTGTAATAATAATAATAATAATAATAATAATAATAATAATAATAATGATAATGATAATAGGAGAGCGAGAGAGAGAGAGAGAGAGAGAGAGAGAGAGAGAGAGAGAGAGAGAGAGAGAGACTTAAGACAATTCTTTTTAGTTTTTATACTAATAAAACAAATGAATCTTCGGTTTCTTAAATGTAAAGCAAATCTCCATTGGTGGAGTTAGCTATCAAGGACTCCAGAATGGTAGCGGGGAAAGACATGTAGCCAAGGACTCTTTGAATATCACCCACAATCCTATCTGGCCTTAGCTATTTTTTTTTGTTTTTGTCTTTGCTTATAATTCTTGGAGTATTTTCGTTCACAGTTATTCAGCTTGATTTCATCGTGTATATTTTTATAGTTTATATATGAAAGATCTGTTTCAATATTATTATTCTTAAAATATTTTATTTTGATTATTCGTTACTTCTCTTTTAGTTTATTTATTTCCTTGTTTCCTTTTCTCACCGGGCAATTTTTTCATTGTGCTTGTAGGATCCTGCTTTTCCAGCAATAATTGTAACTTTTTTTCTATTAGCTTGTAATAATAATAATAATAATAATAATAACAATAATAATAATAATAATGATAATAATAATAATAAGAAGAAAATTAATGATAATGATAGATAGATAGATAGATAGATAGATAGATACCTTAACGTGATGATAGATTTTGCGTAACGCCAAGATCAGCAAAGCTGTACTAGTCAGGGCCACCCATACGATGTTGGTTTGGTATGAGCAATCATACAAATGTCTCCCACCATCACCAATTCGTAGTTGGCCAGCGTGACGATTAAAACCAGACCAAACTCCAGACATGAATTAGGACATGTCTGAGACTTTTGTCTGCAGTGGACAAGAAACAGATGCATTTGCTGTTGTTGTGATTAATTAAGATATCCTAATCAATGTGTAATTACAATTGCAAATTAACTTCCAGCTGATGTTAAATTCATGTTAGTTACATTTACTGGTTAAAAACAATCAGTAATTTAGCTTAATTTTGTTATATTAATAAAAGGAATTAATATTTAATTCATTTTTTAATTAGTTAATTTACTTCAATTCTGTGGTTCAATTCCGTATCTTTTGTTTGTTTAAAGAGAAATGAAAAAATTATAATATCAATCCCAAATATTTAAAAAATATCTATTACTATAAATACAATATTCTAAAAATACTCTTGTTTAAATTGGCAAATGATAAATGCCATAAACACACCAGTGTTTCTTTAAACATCTCTTGGTAACTCCATTGTAGATTCTAATATGAACCCTATATGGCAACATCCTGTGAAGCAGATGCCAGTTAGTAGATACGTCTAAATCGAGACACTAGTTGGTTATTATTGCAAAACACTTGACATGACTAGAGTCACGTACAAAGTATTTACAAGAAGGAAATTGATCTCTCTCTCTCTCTCTCTCTCTCTCTCTCTCTCTCTCTCCTTCAGCTTTGATTGGCGCTGTCTGGCAACTCAGGAATCTATACGGGGACGATACTTGTTAGGTGTTGAACGATTGATAGCTGACCGAGAGAAGTCTCTCTCTCTCTCTCTCTCTCTCTCTCTCTCTCTCTCTCTCTCTCTCTCTCTCTCTTATTTGATCTCCCCATGATGTTTAATTCAGGTGAATGAATCGGGTTCTCTGATGAAGACTAAAAATTAATTGGTTCGATGGGCTTAAGAATTTTACTCCTGAATGAATTCACTCAGGTGAGTTTAATGCTAAATGGAGATATAAATTATTCCAAAAACAAAGACAGACATATTTAATTACAAATTAAATTGGAGTTAGGTACTTCAAACCCAAAGAAGATATAAAAAAAACAACATTCAAAATTAATCTATAGAGTTTCATAGATTGATTAAAATGGAATTTTTTTTAGTTAAAAATTTTTGAACTTTGAATATACAGTTGGGGAGATTTTCTCGCAATACTCTCACAGCCAGAAGATTTAACACTTTGAACTCCAATTATTCCAATCATTTAGAAACTCAGATAATGCTGGCCTATTGGATACATCCCGGCCGGCTGATTTGTCAAACTAGGGTTCCAGTCCCGCTCAAGCTTGATAGTTTCTTGTTGTGTCTACAACCTCACTATCCTTGTGAGCTAAGGATGGTGGATTTTGGGGAGCCTTTAGGTCTACCTGCTGAGTCATCAGCAGCCATTGCCTGGTCCTCCCTGGCCTTAGCTTGGGTGGAGAGAAGGTTGGGTGCTGATCACATGTAGGTAGTAGGTTAGCCAGGGCACCAGCCACCCGTTGAGATACTACCGCTAGAGAGTTATGGGGTCTTTTGACTGGCCAGACAGTACTACATTGGATCCTCCTCTCTGGTTACGGTTCATTTTCCCATTGCCTACATACACACTGAATAGTCTGGCATATTCTTTACATATTCTCCTCTATCCTCATACACCTGACAACACAGATTACCAAACAATTCTTCATCACCCAAGGGGTTACTGCACTGTAATTGTTCAGTGCCACTTTCCTCTTGGTAAGGGTAGAAGAGACTCTTTAGCTATGGTAAGCAGCTCTTCTAGGAGAAGGACACTCCAAAATCAAACCACTGTTCTCTAGTCTTGGGTAGTGCCATAGCCTCTGTACCATG
>NC_090758.1:11077316-11082316 GCF_036898095.1 Palaemon carinicauda
TTCTTTCCTGTCTATTATCCAGGATTTTAAAATCATTGCTTAGGTGTGAGCTCCACCTGTTTCCTCTGGAAACCTTGCATTGGTTACTCTAGAGGAGATTAACCATTTGATTTTATTATCTGAAAGGCTGCAACAATGGGTTGTGAGGGAAACACAAGTGTGTGTCTTTCCTTTATGAATTGTTATGCTATACTATGCATATCCAGTGATACATAGTTCACTTGATACTCATGGAAATTTCTTCTCTTTACAGGAGGACCCTCCGAAGTGCGGAAATGTTTTCTGCAACGTCCGCAGCAAGTACCTCTGCGGACATGAGTTTTGTAGGAGACACGCAGCATGCGCTGTCTCCAAGGATGATCTCCAGTATTGGGACCCTCAGGTATGTACTGTATGCACTAACCTGATTACTGAGGCTTTTGATTCCCCTAGGACGGCGGAATCAAGGGATATAGCAAGGGAGAAGCTTCGTACCTGGGTAAGGGGCTTCCAAAAGAACACCTCTGGCCCTTATCTTCCAAGTGAGAAGATGAGGGCGTATCTTTTTCCCAAGGCATCAGCTGATGCAGTGATTCCCCAGCCTCAAGAGGAGATCCCCAAGATCAGGTCCAGGTGGACGTTGAAGTCGCGGTCGCGATGCAAGACATCCAGTTAGATGACAGGATGTCTGACGTGGACGAGCGTTTAGAACAAGACCTCCTGGCAGAAGGTCAGGATGAAGTTCAAGCCCCGGACGTCGTAGAGGATGAGGTCAACGAGGTGTCGGCTACTCCGGTTCAGATTCCGGAGCCTATTCCCTCAACATCGGCCGGTCTCCCAGTAGAGCTGGGACAGGCCCTCTCTTCGATTGTTGGAATGATCCAACAAATGCAGAAGGAGAATCAGGAGAAGGCGGCTGCTATGGAACTGCGGATGCAGTCCCTGGCAGAATCACATGGGCCCCGGAAAAGGCTCAATGTGAAAGACCTTCCCTTATGCTCAGATGCTAACCCATGGAAGTATGCTGAGCACATGCCGATGACGACTGGAAAGATCGTCATCTCGGATAAGCTGGGTTCAGTTCCCCTAGAGGAGGTAGAATTCTGGCCCAGCAAGGCATCATATCCGGACTGCTATGTCCAGCTGAGAAAAGAACGAGCTTCAAGGGAGGAGACAGAGCCGAAGGAGGTCATAATCATGGACCACGCTAAGGCTCAAGCCCTACTTTCATCCTCGATGAAGGAGAGGGGCTTCTCTAACTCGAAGGTAGCTGCATTGAGCAAGAAGCTCCCTTCCTTTGTGTCCTCTCCTGCTAGAGCCTTCCCCTTTTTACAGAAAGGGTTTGCGGCTGTCCTAAAGGCAGTCGAGGCCGGCAAGCCTTGCCCCTCCCTGGAGGAGTGTAAACCCTTGTCGCTGGCCCTGCCTATGGACCACAAAGACTGGAAGGATGTCCATCTGACGTTCTCAGTGGGAAAGTTGGAGGCTGATATTGCCGGACGGCAATTCGGCGAGGACCTCCCCAAGCTGTCCGACTCTCTTTTACGAAGAGAGTTCGAGACAAAAGAAAGACTGGCTGCCTCAATGTCTCATCAGACTACTCTTGAGACGATGGCAAGTGACCCCAAGGTCCATGAAATGTTCATGGTGGTGGCTAAGACTCACCTAGCGACAGTGACGAAGGACCTTTATAGCTTCGTGAAGGCAAGGAGAGCTTGTAGGGAGTTCGTGTTCACCGGGGCTACGGTGAGGCACGAGCCAAGGAAGTTAATCTCATCCAACATTTGGGGAAAAGACCTTTTCCCTACCGATGTGGTCAAAGAAGTTGTTGATAAGGCCGCCGTGGAGAATAGAAACCTTCTCCAGAAGTGGGGCCTGGCTATCAAAAGAAAGTCTTCCCAGGATGAGGGTCCTCAACCAAAGAGGAAGAATATGAGGACTAGGCTACCGTCTCGGCCAGCCAAGCCCTCTAGACAGCAACAGCAACTGCAATTGCCATTGCCTCCAGTGCCCCAGATGGTGGCACAAACCCCGACCACTTTTCAGTGGGTACCCCAGGCTGTGCCAGGTCAGTCCATGGCATTCACCCCAACGTTCGAAGGACAGTCTTCTTCCTTTCGAGCAAAGCCTAGAGGAGCAGCCAGAGGCTCGTCTAGGCGCCCCTCAAGGGGAAGGGGATTCAGAGGTGGTCGTGGTCAGGGAGGCAAGACCTCAGGACGGCAGTCCAAGTGAAATGATACCGGTAGGAGGGAGACTGATGAAATTTTGGGATCGTTGGACCTTCGATCCCTGGGCCCAAAGCCTACTCAAGAATGGACTGGGCTGGAGCTGGTACAGCACTCCACCCCCGTGCCTTCGGTTTTTCCAACACTCCACCCCCGTTCTGGAGGAGTACGTTCAAGAACTGTTGGAGAAAAAGGTGATCCGAAAGGTGAAGTCCATAAAATTCTAAGGGAGGCTGTTTTGTGTTCCCAAGAAAGACTCGGAAAAGCTCAGAGTCATTCTGGACTTGTCGCCACTCAACAAGTTCATAGTGAATTGCAAATTCAAAATGCTAACACTGCAACACATAAGGACCTTACTGCCCAAGAGGGCATACTCAGTCTCTATAGACTTGTCAGACGCCTATTGGCACATTCAAATCAGCCGTCGACTCTCCCCCTACCTAGGGTTCAGGCTACAACGGAGACTATACGCCTTCAGAGCCATGCCATTCGGGCTAAACATAGCCCCAAGGATTTTCACGAAGCTTGCGAGCGCAGCTCTCAAACAATTACGCCTAAAGGGAATTCAGGTAGTAGCCTACCTGGACGACTGGCTGGTGTGGGCAGCATCCGAGACCGAATGCTTGCAAGCTTCCAGTCAGGTGATCCAGTTCCTAGAGTACCTAGGCTTCAAGATCAACAGAAAAAAGTCTCGACTTTCTCCATCCCAAAAGTTCCAGTGGCTGGGAATCCACTGGGACCTTTTGTCACACTGTTTCTCCATCCCGACGAAGAAAAGGAAGGAGATAGCGGGCTCTGTCAAGAGACTTCTAGATTCCGAAAGGATATCAAGACGCGAACAGGAGAGGGTATTAGGCTCTCTCCAGTTTGCTTCGGTGACAGACCCAGTGCTAAGAGCACAGCTAAAGGATGCAACCGGAGTTTGGAGAAGGTATGCATCAAACGCGCGAAGAGATCTGAGAAGACCAGTGCAGCCTCGGCTACGTACTCTTCTCAGGCCTTGGTCCCAAGCCAGACATCTAAAGAAGTCGGTTCTTCTTCAGCCACCTCCCCCGTCGATGACGATTCACTCAGATGCCTCAAAGGAGGGATGGGGAGGTCACTCTCATCGGAAAAAAGTCCAGGGGACTTGGTCCAAGCTATTCAGGACCTTTCACATAAACTTTTTAGAAGCTATGGCAGTGCTCCTTACCTTAAAGAAAGTCTCCCCGCATCACTCGATCCACATAAGATTGGTGATGGACAGCGAGGTGGTTGTGAGATGCTTGAATCGACAAGGGTCGAGGTCACCACCTCTCAACCAGGTGATGTTGGCCATTTTCCCTTTGGCGGAAAAGAAGAAGTGGTACCTGTCGGCAGTTCACCTTCAAGGAGTCCGCAACGTGACAGCGGACGCTCTATCCAGGTTCACACCGATAGAGTCGGAATGGTCCTTAGACGCAGGATCATTCTCCTTCATTCTGAATCAAGTCCCAGAACTGCAGATAGACCTCTTTGCGACGAAAGACAACAAGAAGTTGCCCCTGTATATGTCCCCGTACGAGGACCCCTTAGCGGAAGCAGTGGACGCGATGTCCCTCGACTGGAACAGATGGTCCAGGATTTATCTGTTCCCTCCTCACAACCTTCTGTTGAGGGTCCTCAACAAACTGAAATCCTTCAAGGGGGTAGCGGCAATAGTGGCCCACAAGTGGCCGAACAGCATGTGGTTCCCCTTGGCGTTGGAACTACAGCTGAAGTTTGTGCCGCTACCACATCCAGTTCTGACCCAGCGAGTCCAGAAGTCGACTGTCTGCGCTTCATTACAGAAAACCCGGACCCTGCAGCTCATGATTTTCTCGCCCTTGCGGTGAGAAAGCCAGCATAGACTTCCTAGAGGAATATAAGTGCAAATCGACTAGAAGGCAATATGAGTCATCTTGGAGAAAATGGGTGGCCTTTGTAAAGGCAAAGAATCCGCAGGAGATCTCAACAGACTTCTGCTTATCTTTCTTCATCCACCTCCATGGTCAAGAGTTGGCAGCTAACACGATTTCAATGTGTAAATCTGCTTTGATGAGACCCATTTTATTTGCCTTTCAGATCGACCTAGGTAACGAGATCTTTAATAAAGTTCCGAAAGCCTGTGCTAGGCTCAGACCTTCAGCACCTCCAAAGCCCATCTCATGGTCTTTAGACAAAGTTCTTCATTTCGCCTCCCTGTTGAGCAATGAAGAATGTGCGTTAAAGGATTTGACACAAAAAGTTATTTTCCTATTTGCACTCGCGTCCGGGGCCAGGGTTAGTGAGATCGTAGCCCTCTCGAGAGAGGCAGGTCGTGTTCAGTTCCTGGATGGGGGGAACTGAACCTGTTTCCGGATCCTACGTTTCTCGCCAAGAATGAGTTACCCACCAACAGGTGGGGTCCCTGGAGAATCTGCCCTCTGAAAGAAGATGCATCTCTATGTCCAGTAGAATGCCTAAAGGTCTATCTTCGTAGAACTTCAGACTTCAAGGGTGGTCAACTATTCAGGGAAGAAACATCCGGCTCAAATTTATCTCTGAATCAACTCAGAGCGAAAATCACATATTTTATTCGCAGAGCGGATCCTGACAGTACACCCGCAGGTCACGATCCGAGGAAAGTTGCCTCATCCCTAAATTTCTTTAATTGTATGGATTTTGAACATCTCCATTCATACACGGGCTGGAAGTCTTCCAGAGTGTTCTTTCCCCACTATGCGAAGCAAGTAGAGGAACTAAAGTGATCTGTGGTAGCAGTGGGTTATGTAGTTAACCCTACTGTTTAACTCTGCGAGG
>NC_090758.1:11085901-11105901 GCF_036898095.1 Palaemon carinicauda
CCGTGGGGATTGATGCAGGGATGCTGCCTCTTTCCTGTCCAATCCCTCTTGAGGATTTCTCCTCACGTTCTCTCACTGAAATCCCTCCTTTCCTCATGGGGATTTAAAAGTGTTTAGGTAATTTGGTGGTTAAGGATTTTTTTCTTTTTTTGATTCAAAGAAAGTGGGTGTTTTGATAATGATTCTTATTTGAAATTATTATAATATGTATTTCATACGTAACACGTATTAGGGTTTTATGATACATTTTGTTTTTTCCATGTAGGATGTATTAATGTTTATGTTTCTATGTATGAGTGTATAAGTGATATGATTGCATTCATTCTCTTATAGTGGATAATTCAAACATGAAGCCAATTAGATTTGATTTATCTGTGAGCGTTTTGACGTAACACTGATATCTCTCTTTCTCTCTCTCTCTCTCTCTCTCTCTCTCTCTCTCTCTCTCTCTCTCTCTCTCTCTCTCTCTCTCTCTTGCATTTCGTTTCGAATATCCCTTTTACTCTCTTAATATCACTATCTCTCTCATAATTACCTTTAGTTTCGATTATCTCTCTCTCTCTCTCTCTCTCTCTCTCTCTCTCTCTCTCTCTCTCTCTCTCTCTCTCTCTTTTTGAAGACCATCATCAGTCCACTTACCACCAAAAACATCATTCCTTATCAAATATCTAGTCTCTACCAACGGACCAAAAGGTAAACAAAAGAGTCGCGAGTTCCCTGTGATTAATCCAGTCTCCTTGAGGCGTTTGTCCATTGGGACTGAATTAGTATTGTGTCTGTAAAAAAAATCAACAGGAAATTGACTCTTGTACCAATCGTGTTTCACACAATTGTACATAATTCCTTTTGTATATATTATGCTTGTATCTTCGCTCTTCCCTCGCACTAAAACGAACATGAAAATTCATGTCTGGTTTTTCCTCTGTAATATTGACTGTCTTGTGAACTTGTTATGTCCTGTTGCCTTGAGGTTTTGTATATAAGGAGAGTGTTCCACAATAATATAACTCAGTCGTTTCCAATCTGCCTTTGAGTTCACATCCTTACTCGGCGCCGTCACATTGGTGACCCCGGAAGTCGACTCGCTCCCACTGCCTTCCACCCCCACCTCCCTCGCCCCTCCATGTTGTTACTATGACGGAGACGGACTCTACAGTTTTTTACTACAGCAGTTGGCGATGCGGCTGCCCTATTGAAACTTTCACCGTTCGCCAGCGGAGAAGCGTTTGTTTGGTTTCAGCGCGCAGAAGTCCACTTTCGTATCAGGGGCGTGACTCGCACAACCACCAAAGCGGATTATGTTCTCGCGGCGATACCCGAGGACACCTTCCCCGAAATATCCGACTGGCTTTGTGAACAAGGAGACACTACAATAGCGTATGACGCCCTCAAAACATACCTTCTGCAGCAGTACTCGCCGTCGCCAGCCGCCCGTATAGCAAAGCTTTTTCAGCTCTCGCAACAACCGTTGGGGGACCAAAGGGCTTCGCTTGCCCTCAGGGAAATGACCAGTATCGCTCGCCTTCAACCTGCCGCAGACGGCTCTCCTCGTGAGGTGAACCTACTCCGTGCTCTTTGGATACGCCGTTTTCCTGAACCTGTACGCGCTGCCATACCCGATGTCGATAGTTTACCCATAAAGGACTTGATGACCAAAGCCGACGCCCTTATGGACAGCCACTTCAAGACCTCCATCAATGCCTCCACCCCTGACGACGTGGATGCCTATTCAACGTCAACATGAATGCCGTAGGACATACACGCCTACCCCGTGACGTGCCGAAGCGGCGACAAAGCCGCCCACCACCCACCAATCGCTCGCGAACCCAACGAACGACTTCTACAGCCACTTGCTACCTCCCATACGCCGCAGTTTTGCTACTACCACTTCAGATTCGGGTCAACCACGAAGAAATGTGCCAAAGATTGTCAGTGGCCAAAAAACGTGTAAGTAGGCCATCGCTTGTGGCGGTGGCCTCCCATGTTTCTAATCTTTTCTTTTTACAGGATGCAGGAATGGGTGTGCGATTTTTGGTAGACACAGGTGCTTGTCGTTCTCTTTTGCCAAGGAAACTCTTCAAGGCACAACGTAGTCTGTCTACATCTGCCGACGTCTGCTTGGTAGCTGCCAACGGATCTGCGATACCCACATACGGTTACGAGAACCTCACATTATCGTTCGGAAATGGTAAATTCAATTGGAAGTTTCTTGTTGCTGACGTCACAATGCCAATCCTCGGTGCGGATTTCCTCTCTCATTTCCACCTTCTGGTCGATGTCGCCCACCGACGATTGGTCAACGCAGACTCGTACTTGTCGACACCTCTTCAACCCGCTCCCTCTAACCTCCCTCTCCACATCAGCGCACCCACGGATGCCTACGCCTACCTCCTCACGTCGTACCTGGAAGTTTTCCGTCCAGAACTTCGCCAAACGCCCACGGTTCCTGCCAAGCACGGTATTTATCACCATATCAAGACGACGGGACCCCCAGTCGTCGCAAAATTCAGACGTCTGGCACCGGAACGATTGGCAGCCGCCAAACAGACGTTCGCCGAAATGGAGAATATGGGCCTTTGCCAAAAAGCCTCCAGCCCATGGTCGTCACCCTTACACATCGTTCTGAAGAAAGACGGCTCCCTCCTTCCATGCGGGGATTACAGGCGCCTGAACATGCAAACAGAACCGGATCACTACCCCCTCCCAAACATTGCCGATGTAACCTCCTACCTGCACAAAGCGAAGGTTTTCTCTACGCTCGACCTCCTGAAGGGGTATTATCAGGTGCCTATGAACCCAGAAGACATCCCCAAGACCGCCATCACCACTCCGTTTGGCACATACACCTTCAATTACTCCTGTTTTGGCCTTCGTAATGCTGGGGCAACGTTTCAACGTCTCATGGATGGCATCTTAGGGGACCTCCCTTTCTGTGTATGTTATGTGGACGACATACTTGTGTTCTCCTCCTCAAAAGAGGAACACCTCCGTCACCTGCGCATTGTGCTCGACCGCCTGCAACAAAACGGCCTTGTAGTCCGGTACGACAAGTGTACCTTTGGCGCCAACGAAGTGTCGTTCTTAGGGCACCGTATCACTCCTGAAGGAGTCCATCCCCTCTCTGAGAAGGTAGCAGTCGTTCAGAATTTCCCCGCGCCCTCGACCGTCAAAGCTCTACAGGAATTCTTGGGCATGATCAACTATTATCACCGTTTTCTGCCAGCCATTGCCGCCACTCTTGCTCCCCTCTACGCCTCCCTCAAGGGAAAGCCAAAGGACCTGAAGTGGGGTCCCCTTCAAGAAGCAGCCTTCTGCAATGCAAAGAAGGCCCTATCAACTGCTGCGGCTCTCACTTTTCCTATCCCACACGCCCCTCTCCTTCTCTCCACCGATGCCAGCGATGTCGCTATTGGTGCAGTACTAGAGCAGGTGGTCAAAGGCTCGCCCCGCCCATTGGCCTTCTTCAGCAGAAAACTGTCCAAGGCAGAATCGGGTTATTCTACCTTCGATCAAGAATTGCTGGCGGTGCACTTGGCTGTCCGTCACTTTCGCCATTTCTTAGAAGGTACGCCCTTCGTCATTCGCACAGACCACATGCCTCTGGTGCACGCCTTCACTCGACAGTCTGACGACTGGTCCGCCCGTCAACGGCGACATCTCTCCGCCGTGGCTGAATACAATTGCACCCTCCAATACGTCCCTGGGAAAATGAATCCCGTTGCCGATGCCCTGTCAAGAAACACGTTGGCTGCCGTTCAACTGGGATTGGATTACAACGCCCTGGCTGAAGCCCAATGACAGGATCCAGAGTATCAAGCTTGCAGGACATCCTGCACGTCCCTCCGTTGGGAGGATTTTCCCCTCGAAGACTCCAACACCACCCTCTTCTGTGACGTCAGTACTGGTAGACCGCGACCTTGGATTCCTGCTCCCATGCGCCGACAGGTGTTTGATTTCATCCACGGCCTTTCACATCCCTCGTGCCGTTCTACTGCACAGCTGCTGAAGGCAAAGTTGATTTGGCACGGCATTTCTAAGGATGTTAAGGATTGGGTCCGTGCGTGTACTTCTTGCCAAACTTCCAAAGTACATCGACACACGGATTCAGGAGTGGGCACCTTTCCTCAACCTCAGCGTCGTTTCGCACACATTCACGTCGACGTTGTAGGCCCCTTACCCACATCACAAGGACTTCGTTACCTATTTACCGTCATCGACCGCTCCACTCATTGGCCTGAAGCCATTCCCATGGAAATTGCAACGTCTGCCTCATGTACATCTGCCTTACTTTCTGGATGGATTTCAAGATTCAGTATCCCTGAGCATATTACTTCTGACAGGGGAACCACTTTCACCTCTCAATTGTGGACGTCATTAGCGAATCTCCTGGGCATCACCTACATCAGACAACGGCCTACAACCCCGCTGCCAATGGAATGGTTGAACGTTTTCATTGCACTCTCAAAGCAGCTTTGATGTCCCGCTGCAAGGATTGCAACTGGTTTAATCAGCTTCCCTGGGTCCTCCTTGGACTAAGGACCCCTCCTAAAGACGCCCTTGATGTCTCGGCAGCCGAAATGGTGTATGGCGACCCGTTGGTCGTCCCTGCCGAATTTTTTTCCTTCTACAACCTCCTCCGACGATCTCCAGCGCATACGTCACGTCGTGGGAAAATTTACTCCGTGCCGCCAGACTTACAAGCCCCCAGCGAAGCATCACATACCAACGGACTTGCACTCTGCAACGCATGTCTTCCTGCGCAACGACACCAGCAAGCCACCACTAACGCCCCCTTACACGGGCCCTTTCCTTGTGATCCGACACAGTCCGAAAGCATTCCTCCTAAACATTCGGGGCAAAGAAGACTGGGTCTCCATTGATCGTCTAAAACCTGCTTATCTTCTGCCAGATGACCCGCCTACAGTTCGCCTCTCTAGATCAGGGCGCCCTATTTAACATGTACAGTATGTCATTTTTAGGGGGGGAGCCATGTACCAACCGTGTTTCACACAATTGTACATAATTCCTTTTGTATATATTATGCTTGTATCTTCGCTCTTCCCTCGCACTAAAACGAACATGAAAATTCATGTCTGGTTTTTCCTCTGTAATATTGTCTGTCTTGTGAACTTGTTATGTCCTGTTGCCTTGAGGTTTTGTATATAAGGAGAGTGTTCCACAATAATATAACTCAGTCGTTTCCAATCTGCCTTTGAGTTCACACCCTTACTCGGCGCCGTCACACTCTATGACTCCATTTTGACTCTATCTTGGGTCTGGTTACTCTAAGTCAATTGGTTGGATGATAAGGTCTCTCTCTCTCTCTCTCTCTCTCTCTCTCTCTCTCTCAGCTAATAATTTTCCAACGAAAATGCGTTCCGTAATATTGCATTGAAATATCAACATTAAACCTTGTTTTTATTTCTTTCTTTCTCTCAATTGATAAAAAAAGGCAAAGCCCCTTATTCAATATAATTTCATACAAATTAGTTTCCCATTATAAAAAGTAGAATTAGTTCCTAAATTCATGATACTGAAGTAATTCCATTTAAATGAGTTAATGTAATATAAAGTCTTGGTAATGTCCTCATTCTCGCTCCTGATTGGCTGTCTTATTCTCGCTCCTGATTGGTTGTCTTTCTGGCGTTTAGCGGTACGCTACATTTTCCCATTCTGAGAGGATTGAGTGTTCCAGATTCCCTGGATTAGGTCTTCTTCTTCTTCTTCTTTCAATTTGTGGCTAGATGGTATGTCACTATCATCTCAGAGTCTCGGACCAGGGCTTGAATCCACGGCGGCCAGAAGCTATTTTCTTTGAGTGGATTCCCCTTTGGGTCTCTGATCCCGAGATTATAAACGCTAAGAGGTTTTTTTATGCCAAATAGAATAAATCTAAAATAGATTTACATATTATTATTATTATCATTATTATTATTATTATTATTATTATTATTATTATTATTAGCTAAGCTATAACCCCAGTTCGGAAAGCAAGATGCTCTGAGCTCAACAGTTCCAACAGGGAAAAATAGCCCAGTGAAAAAAGGAAACAAGAAGATAAGGAAGCCACGAGAGAATTATCAAACAATCAAAATAAAATATCTTAAAAACAATAACAACATTAGAATAGATCTTCCATATGTAAACTATAAAAACTTAAAAAGGAAGAGAACTAACATAGAACGAGTGTACCCTCAAGCAAGAGAACTCTACCCCAAGAGACAGTGGAAGACCATGGTACAGAGGCTATGGCATTACCCAAGACTTGAAAACAACGGTTTGATTTTGATATTGTTCATGTCTGCCATCTCATCACCATACATAAACTTATGCACTATGGTATGAATTGATCTCTTGTGTTTATCTGGGCTTAAAATACTTACTGTGCAGTTCTGCTGTATTTTCATTGGTTAAGAACTTGTGATTTTAGTTGTGAAAACATCTGTGTGAAATTTTAAATTGGTTGAGATTAGTATTAACTAACTTTTGGTGTTAATATCAGCTGGATTTCATATTTTAACTTCTTATCAAACTGATTTCCATTTGTGATATTCTTTAAAGGTTTAAAGGCCGCTCATGAAAGGCAGAGGCAAGGAACAGTGACAGTGCCCTGGCTAATATGACAATGCCCTAGCTAAGACCAGAGAGGACCAGGCAATGGCTGCTGATGACTCAGCAGGTAGACATATAGGCTCCACAAAATACCCTATCCATAACTCACAAGGATAGTAAGGTTATAGACACTATAAGAAACTATCAAGCTTGAGTGGGACTCGAACCCCAGTTAGACAAATCAGCAGGCAGGGACGTTTCCAACAGACCAGCATTATCTGGGGTTCCTAATCATTGGAATAATTGGAGTTCTGAGTGTTAAATCTTCTGGCTGTGGCCAAATTGTGAGAAAATCTCTCAAACTGTATATTTGAAGTTTCAGAATTTTGAACTAAAAAAAAATTATATTTTATTCAATATATGAAACTCAATAGATTGATTTTGAATGTTTTTTTTATATATCTTCCTTGGGTTTGAAGTAACTAATTCCAATTTAATTTGCAATGAAATATATCTGTCTTTATTTTT
Source organism: Palaemon carinicauda (assembly GCF_036898095.1). Classification (NCBI taxonomy): domain Eukaryota; kingdom Metazoa; phylum Arthropoda; class Malacostraca; order Decapoda; family Palaemonidae; genus Palaemon; species Palaemon carinicauda. The sequence continues at coordinate 11,092,982 of NC_090758.1, forward strand.
GGAGTCATTTATATCTCAATTCAGCATTAAACTCACCTGAGTGAATTCACCCAGCAGTAAAAATCTTACGCCCTTCGAACCAATTAATTTTTAGTCTTTATCAGAGAACCCGATTCATTCACCTGAATTAAACATCATGGGGAGATCAAATGAGAGAGAGAGAGAGAGAGAGAGAGAGAGAGAGAGAGAGAGAGAGAGAGAGAGAGAGAGAGAGAGAGAAAAAAAAAAAAAACTTCCCTCCGTCAGCTATCAACCATTCAGTGCCCTAACGAGTATCGTCCCTGTATAGATTTCTGTGTTGCCAAACAGCGCCAATCAAAGCTGAGAGAGAGAGAGAGAGAGAGAGAGAGAGAGAGAGAGAGAGAGAGAGAGAGAGAGAGAGAGAGAGAGATCAATTTCCTTCTTGCAAATACCATGTACGTGACTCTAGTCGTGTAAAGTATTTTGCGATAATAACCAACTAATGGCGAGTAATGTCCAGGTATTACCTGCAACATGTGAATTATCTCGATTTAGACGTATTTACTAACTGGCATCTGCTTTACAGGATGTTGCCATACAGGGTCCATATTAGAATCTACAATGGAGTTGCAAAGAGATGTTTAAAGAACACTGGTGTGTTTATGACATTTATCATTTGCCAATTGAAACAAGATAATGTTTTTTAAATTCTCTCCAAAATATAGTGAAAATATAGTGTTTATAGTAAAAGATATTTTTTCAATACTTGTGAATAATAATATAATTTTCTTCAATTCTTCTTGAACAAACAAAAGATGATACAGAATTGAAACACTAACTTGTAGTAAATAAGGATTCTAAAAAAAAAAAATGTTCTTATACTTAATTCCTTTTATTAAGATAACAAAATTAAGAAAAATTACCTATCGTATTTAACCAGTGAATGTAACTAACATGACTTTAACATCAGGTGGATGTTAATTTGCAATGGTGATTATACAGTAATTAGGATATCTTAATTAATCACAACAACAGATGCATTTGATTCTAGTCCACTGCAGACAAAAGCCTCAGACATGTCCTAATTCATGTCCGGAGTTTGGTCAGGTTTTAATCCTCACATTGGCCAAATACGGATTGGTGATGGTAGGAGACTATTGTTTGATCTCTTACAGAAAACCAACCTAGTATGGGTGACCCTGACTAGTACGGCTTTGCTGATCATAGCCACACACAAACTCTTTCATTACGTTAAGTTATCTATCTTTCTATCTATCGAAATCTATATCTATCTGTATGTCTATCCATCTATCTATCTATCTGACTGTCTATCTATCTATCTATCTATCTACCTAATCAATAAATCTTTGCTTCGATAGCCTCTATAACGTTTACAACGCGTCAAGAAAGCTAAAATCCCTGGTCTCTTTTTAAGATCATAATCTTTTTGGAAAAAAATAAAATATAACTTGCCAAACTCGGTTTGTGTATGTTTGCAGTCTCTTATAAAGATATTGTTTCTATAAAAATTTCCGAATTTTTTAGAATTATAATTGTTACTAAAATTATTATCAAAATTAGTATTACTAAAATCATTAAAATTATTATTATTTCTGTCCCTCTGTCTCTCTCAGTTAAAAATACATAATATAGAGAAAAAAAAATCTCTAAAAATTTTGTTATTATTATTATTTTTGGGCTCAAGCCATGTCGTCCTGATGGAAGTTCCTAAAGGGTAGCTTCCTTGGGTATATATAACTACGGCGATATTCCCAGAGAATTTACCTTAAGGTACCCAGAATTCTAACTCCTGGAGCGAATATCCCTAATAAAAGAACCAGGGATATCGCAAAATATCAGAGGACGTATTCTTGACACGCCACATAGCAATCTGCACCTCGAACAGAGTTAACACTTCCAAGGGGTCAATTGGCAAGAAAACGAAAACGAGAAAGAAAGGAGAGCCGCTCGCAAGATATCTCTCCTCTCCCGTTTCGTAAGCGTGCATTGCGCCGCTCACGGCGCCATCTGTATTCCTTTTTGCGTAGCTCATCAACTCGGTGTTTTTCCCTGTGTTATCTCGCAATTATTGGATTATTTCAACGTTATAATGCCTTCTCCAACTTCTTCGGCGTCTGATAAGTTGATTATTATTTCTTTTATGTATAAATGTAAGCTCTTGGTAATTTTAAAAGTGATTTGATAGTGATATCGTTGTTACAAGAGCTATTGCCTACCGGAGGCGTCCTGGACGCTGTCGCTCGCTATGTATGAGTTATTTAGTTAGCCAGAGCGACGTTCCCGGCTGTTTTGCTTTAATAATTTTAGCTATTCAGCGTTACATAGGATTTCTTTATATGATGCTTTTAGTATTGTTTATCTTGGCGAAGGATTCGCCGATTCTGGCCTACGCTAGACCTTGTCGCCTAGTCATTTGGCCCTAGTACTTTCCTGCATGATATTCAGATTTCCGAGTGTTTTAAAATTTTATTAAAGCTTTAGGCAGTTTTATACATTTAAGATTATGTTGATTTTCTTCCAAGATAGTATACGAGTGAGTTTCGGTGATTTAGGTAATCGATTCTCTTTGCGCCTAGGCTAGTTGTCTATGGGGCCATAGTATACTTTCTCACACTCCCCGGTTGCTCTCCTCTCTTCGGAGAAGGTGTGCAATCCCTTTCCCTCTGTTTAAGACTTGGGCTTAACCCTAATGGTTTATCTGAATTTACTTTAGATACAACTATATTAGGGTGTTTCTGTTCTTTCCTGTTTCCAGTAAGTCTGGCTTCAGGAAGGGGGGCAGGACATCGGAGTCCTTAGTCTGAGTCTGTTTCTGTCTAGCTTGTGGTTGAGATTCCCTTGCTAGGCTGACAGCAGACATAGGAGGCTTAGCCTCCTTAGTTCACTTTCGATGGTTTCTGTACGAGATGATTCCATCTTTTTGTGATCTAGCAGACTAGTCCAGTGTTGTTGTTCTCGGTGTGTAGGATGAGAATCTCTTTTCTGTGAATAGCAACGCCTTCCTTGCTTTGGTTCCGAGGGAGTTGGCAAGTATTGCTGGCCTCCCTCCTCGGATCTCCTCTAGGCTAAGATGAGTTTTCTTGGCTGCGGGTGATTCATTACTAGAACAAGGTTGGCAGGACCCTCTTCCCCCTTTCCCCCTCTTTCCTTAGTGATGGCTTAGCCATTGCATTCATGTCCGTCATTCTACATCTGTACCTAGCATAGGTTAGGATGTGGGGTTGACTCAGTCCCTTGCCGGTCGGCAGTGCGTGCCGGCCGGCAAGGGTCTTCTGCTTTGAGTGCTGCCCGGACCTGCCTTGGTCTCTCTTCCTTGTTTGTCTGAAGAGCCAGATGGCATTGGTCAGGAAGCCTGAAGTTATATTCTCCTCTTCCTTATGTGCACTCTTTCGGGTTGCCGGGTTATGAGGCAGTACAGTCTCTTATCCCGGCATCCATTCTGTTTTTCTTCTAGTGTTGTACCCTAGCCCGGCTGCCGGCCTGAGTGGCCGGCAGCCGGGCAGTCGGAGTTCTCTGGTTCTTTTGCTGCCGGCCGGCATTGGTTGTATACCTTTGCCGGCTGGTTATATATCTCACCATTGTCTGCCGGCCGCTACGATTAGTGGCCGGCAGCCGCGTGCGATTGTTGTTTAGCTGCCGGCCGGCAGCGGACTGCCGGCCGGCAATAGAAACGCACCGAGGTTCTGCCGGGCGCTACATTTGGCGGCCGGCAGCCGGGTGCTATCTTGTGTAGTTGCTGGCCGGCACACGCATTTGAACCAGCGTTCTTCCACCTTATAGTTTATAAGTAGTATACTTTGGAACTAATTAAGGTGTGTGCCGGCCGGCACATTACCTTCTATACTGTAACCAGTATTTCTCAGTATAGTATATACTGTAGGGAGAAAACTATAGTATAGTATTTGTTACAACACCAAGTTTTTCTAACACGTTGTGTTGTCTTGTACAGCCCTTTGGTGTAACCTTACAGATAAAGAAAGTGAGTTCTTTCTTGTCTACTATCCAGCATTTTAAAGTCACTTTTTTGGGTGTGAGCTACACCTGTTTCGTCTGGAAATTATTTATTGGTTGCTCTAGAATAGATTAATATGATTTTATTATCTGGAAGGTTGCAGCAATTGACTGTGCGGGAAATGCAAGTGTGTGTCTTTCCTTTCTAGTTTAGTTATGCTAAGCTATGTATATCCAGGTATACGTAGTTCACTTGATACTCATGGAATTTTCTTCTCTTTACAGGAGGACCATCCGAAGTGTGGAAGCGTTTTCTGCAACGTCCGCAGCAAGAACTTCTGCGGACATGATTTGTGTAGGAGGCCCGCAGCATGCGCAGTCTCCAAAGGTGATATCCGGTATTGGGTCCCGCAGGTATGTACCGTGTGCACAAACCTGATTACTGAGGCTTTTGATTCCCCTAAGACGGTGGAGTCAAGGGACGCAGCAAGGGAGAAGCTTTGTACCTGGGTAAGGGGCTTTCAGAAGAACACTTCTGGGCTCTATCTTCCAAGTGAGAAGATGAGGGCTTACCTTTTCCCCAGGGCGTCAGCTGAGGCAGTGATTCCCCATCCTCAAGTGGAGATACCAGTGGTTCAGATCCCCGTGGATGCTGAAATCGCGGATGCCCTGCAGGACATCCAATTGGATGATAGGATGTCGGAGGTGTCCGAGCGTTTGGAAGATGACCTTCTGGCAGAAGACCAGGATGAAGAGCAGGCTCCAGACAATGAAGAGGAAGAGGTCGACGAGGTGTCGGCTACTCCAGTTCAGGCCCCTGAACCTATTCCCTCAACATCGTCCTCTCTCCCAGATGAGCTGGAAAAGACCATTTCCTCCATCGTTGGAATGATCCAACAGATGCAGAGGGAAAATAATGAGAAGGCTGCTGCAATGAAGCTGGAGATGCGGAGACTTGCAGCATCACGTGGGCCCCAGAAGAAGCTCAGAGTGAAAGACCTTCCCTTGTGCTCAGATGCCAACCCTTGGAAGTATGCCGAGCACATGCCTATGACGACGGGAAAAATCTTCATTTCAGAGAAGTTGGGCTCAGTCCCCCTTGAGGAGGTGGAATTCTGGCCCAGCAAGGAGTCGTATCCGGACTGTTATGTCCGTCTAAGGAAGGAACCAGCCTCAAAGGAAGAAACGGAGCCGAAGGAGGTCATAGTTTTGGACCACGCTAAGGCTCAAGCTTTACTGTCAAGCTCGATGAAAGAGAGGGGCTTCACAAACTCAAAGGTACCTGCTTTGAGTAAGAAGCACCCTTCCTTTGTGTCCTCTCCTTTTAGAGCCTTCCCCTTTATGCAGAAAGGGTTTACGGCTGTGCTGAAAGCAGTCGAGGCAGGTAAGGCATGCCCCTCCTTAGAGGAGTGTAAACCTCTGTCTTTGGCCCTACCCATGGACCACAAAGACTGGAAGGACGTCCATCTTACCTTCTCAGTCGGGAAGTTGGAGGCTGATATTGCCGGACGTCAGTTCGGTGAGAACCTCCCCAAGCTGTCTGACTTTCTTTTGCGAAGGGAGCTTGAGACAAAAGAAAGACTTGCTGCCTTAATGTCTCATCAAACGACTCTAGAAACAATGGCAAGTGACCCCAAGGTCCATGAAATTTTCATGGTAGTGGCTAAGACACACCTAGTCACAGTGACGAAGGACCTTTATAGCTTTGTCAAAGCTAGGAGGGCTTGTAGGGAGTTCGTGTTCGCCTCGGCTGCGGTGAGGCACGAGCCAAGGAAGCTAATCTCCTCCAACATTTGGGGCAAAGACCTCTTCCCTAGTGAAGCGGTCAAGGAGGTTGTAGATAAGGCCGCCACAGAGAATAGAAATCTTCTCCAGAAGTGGGGCCTATCTCTCAAGAAAAAGTGTTCCCCGGATGAGGGTCCCCAACCAAAGAGGAAGACTAAGAAGACTAGGCTACCCTCTCGGCCAGCCAAGCCATTCAGACAGCAGCAGAAACAGCAACTTCCTATGTCTACAGTGCCCCAGATGGGGCCACAAACCCCGACCACGTACCAGTGGGTACCCCAAGCCGTGTCGACGCAGTCTCCAGCATTTATCCCAGCGTTCGAAGGGCAGTCGACTACATTTCGAGCGAAGCCTAGAGGAGCAGCCAGAGGTTCGTCTAGACGCCCCTCAAGGGGGAGGGGATTCAGGGGTGGTCACGGTCAATGAGGCAAGGCCTCAGGGCAACAGCAGTCGAAGTGAGATGATACCGGTAGGAGGGAGACTTCAGAATTTTTGGGATCGGTGGACCTTCGATCCCTGGGCCCACAGCCTACTCAAGAATGGACTGGGTTGGAGCTGGTACAGCACTCCACCCCCGTGCTCTCGATTTTTCCAACACTCCACCCCCGTTCTGGAGGAGTACATTCAAGAACTGTTGGAGAAAAGAGTAATCCGAAGGGTAAAGTACATGAAATTCCAAGGGAGGCTGTTTTGTGTTCCCAAGAAGGACTCAGAAAAACTCAGAGTCATTCTGGACTTGTCGCCACTCAACAACTTCATAGTGAACTGCAAGTTCAAGATGCTAACACTACAACACATAAGGACCTTACTGCCCAAGAGGGCATTTACCGTCTCCATAGATTTATCAGACGCCTATTGGCATGTTCCAATCAATTGTCAACTCTCCCCCTACCTAGGGTTCAAGCTACATCGAAGACTCTACGCCTTCAAAGCCATGCCATTCGGGCTAAACATAGCCCCAAGGATCTTCACGAAGCTTGTGAGCGTAGCTCTCAAACAATTACGCCTAAAGGGAATCCAGGTGGTAGCCTACCTGGACGACTGCCTGGTGTGGGCAACATCCAAGACAGAATGTTTGCAAGCTTCCCTACAGGTGATCCAGTTCCTAGAGTATCTAGGCTTCAAGATCAACAGAAAAAAGTCTCGACTTTCTCCATCTCAAAAGTTCCAGTGGTTGGGAATCCATTGGGACCTAGTGTCACACCAACTCTCCATCCCGGCGAAGAAGGGAAAGGAGATAGCTGGTTCTGTCAAAAGACTTCTGGATTCTGAAAGGATATCAAGACGCAAACAGGAGAGAGTGCTGGGTTCTCTCCAGTTTGCTTCAGTAACAGACCCGGTGCTAAGAACACAGCTAAAGGATGCAACCGGAGTTTGGAGAAGTTATGCATCAAACGCGCGAAGAGATCTGATAAGACCAGTTCTGCTTCGTCTACGTACGCTTCTCAGGCCTTGGTCCCAAGTCAGGCAACTAAAGAAGTTGGTACTTCTTCAGCCACCTCCCCCCTCGTTGACTATTCACACAGACGCCTCGAGGGAGGGGTGGGGAGGTCATTCTCATCAGAAGAAGGCCCAAGGAACTTGGTCCAATCTATTCAAGACATTCCACATAAACATTCTGGAAGCTATGGCAGTACTCCTTACCTTGAAGAAAGTCTCCCCTCGTTGCTCGATCCACATAAGGTTGGTGCTGGACAGCGAGGTGATTGTGAGATGCTTGAATCGACAAGGATCGAGGTCACCACCACTCAACCAGGTGATGTTGGCCATCTTTCGACTGGCGGAAAAGAAGAAGTGGTACCTGTCGGCAGTTCACCTTCAAGGAGTCTGCAATGTGACAGCGGACGCTCTATCCAGATTCACACCAATAGAGTCGGAATGGTACCTAGACGCAGGATCATTCTCCTTCATCTTGAGTCAAGTCCCAGAACTGCAGATAGACCTCTTTGCGACGAAAGACAACAAGAAGTTACCCCTTTACGTGTCCCCTTACTAGGATCCCTTGGCGAAAGCAGTGGACGCGATGTCCCTCGACTGGAACAGATGGTCCAGGATTTACCTGTTCCCTCCTCACAACCTTCTATTGAGAGTCCTCAACAAACTGAGATCTTTCAAGGGAGTAGCGGCAATAGTGGCTCACAAGTGTCTGAACAGCATGTGGTTCCCTCTGGCATTGGAACTACGGCTGAAGTGTCTACCGTTACCAGATCCAGTTCTGACCCAGGGAGTTCAGAAGTCAACTGTCTGCGCTTCATCACAGAAAACCCGGAACCTGCAGCTCATGATTTTCTCTCCCTAGCGGTGAGAAACCGTTTCGGGATTTCGAAAGACAGTATAGACATCCTAGAGGAATATAAGTGCAAATCTACTAGAAGGCAATATGAGTCATCATGGAGGAAATGGGTGGCCTTTGTCAAGGAGAAGAATCCGCAAAAGATCTCGACGGACTTCTACTTATCTTTCTTCATCCACTTCCATGGTCAAGGGTTAGCAGCCAACACAATATCAACATGTAAATCTGCTTTGACAATACCCATTTTATATGCCTTCCAGGTCGACCTCTCTAACGATATTTATAATAAAATTCCGAAAGCCTGTGCTAGGCTCAGACCATCAGCACCTCCAAAGCCTATTTCATGGTCTTTAGATAAAGTTTTTCATTTCGCTTCGCTGTTGAACAATGAGGAGTGTGCTTTAAAGGATTTGACCCAAAAAGTTATTTTCCTGTTTGCACTTGCTTAGGGGGCCAGGGTTAGTGAAATTGTAGCCCTCTCGAGAGAGGAGGGTCGTGTTCAGTTCTTGGATGGGGGAGAACTGAACCTGTTTCCGGATCCTACGTTTCTCGCCAAGAATGAGTTACCCACCAACAGGTGGGGTCCCTGGAGAATCTGCCCTCTGAAAGAAGATGCATCTCTATGTCCAGTGGAATGCCTAAAGTTCTATCTTCGTAAAACTTCAGACTTCAGGGGTGGTCAACTATTCAGGGGAGAAACATCAGGCTCAAATTTATCACTGAAACAACTTAGGGCGAAAATCACCTATTTTATCCGAGGAAAGTTGCCTCATCCTTAAATTTCTTTAATTGTATGGATTTCGAACATCTTCGTTCATACACTGGCTGGAAGTTTTCCAGAGTGTTCTTTCGTCACTATGCGAAGCAAGTGGAGCAACTGAAGAGGTCTGTGGTAGCAGTGGGTTGTGTCGTTAACCCTGCTGTTTAACTCTGCGAGGAACATTTGATTTAATTGGGACGATTAATTCCGGGGTGAGTGTGTAGTTACGAACTGTTCTACAAAGTAAGTGTTAGGGCACTGGGTTGCCCACATTGACTGTTCCACATTCAAAGGTGAACCTAGCATAAGTGCAGACATGTGTGCCGAGCGTTTCCAACGCTAATGTAACTGATTAGTAATACAGACTTTTATGATTTTGATACCTCGGTATGTTAAAAGTGGCGCTAATGTTTTTCTTTCAGATAAACAAGTTTTCTGTTTACTATCATGCTTATGCTTATTTATTGGTTATCCTCCTCTTATATATATATATAATTGCTGTTTAACCTGTTTTATTTATTGTTTGTCAATAAACTAGTTCTTGTGAACCTTGCGTCTCCTTCACCTGTGTCAATTTATTTGAAATAATTTAGCATTACGTTTCTGTGTATATTTATCTGGGATAATTCTAATAGATTGTTCCTTTATGCAAGTATTTTTTGCATTGGTTTATGCTTTCCCTTGGCGGGAGGACTCCATGCCCTAAGGGGACGGTGGCGGATATGCAAGTTTTCCTCCTACTCGGATATAAACCTTTGTCCAATCCAGTATTGAACGGGGATCTGGTCGATATTTCATATTGACTCAGTGGTTCTTTACAAACTATGCTTCACATGATATAGGGTGAGACCACTATATTGGCTTGTCTGTTATTCATACATAGGTATATGTACTCTTCGAGACTTTTCCAGAGTCTAGTATGACTCTTCCCTGTAGAGGCAGGAAGCACTAACATGGTCTATGATTAGTTGAAAAGATGTATGACGGTAACATCTTAGGTCTCTAGGTCTAGTAGGCCGGGAAATACCTTCGGGGAGTACGGCACGTTTTGAGAATCCACAGATACAGTAATGCTCTGGTATACTTCCATCAGGACGACATGGCTTGAGCCTTCGCTCAAAATCTATTTTTGGGTGAGATGGCCATGTCGTCCTGATGGACCCGCCCTTCCCTTTCTTCTAAAGGGCTGTAGGTCCCCTCCCTACATACAGTATCTGTAGCACCTCGTGTATCGCTACAAGGACTACAGATGGCGCCGTGAGCGGCGCAATGCACGCTTACGAAACGGGAGAGGAGAGATACCTTGCGAGCGGCTCTCCTTTCTTTCTCGTTTTCGTTTTCTTGCCAATTGACCCCTTCGAAGTGTTAACTCTGTTCGGGGTGCAGATTGCTATGTGGAGTGTCAAGAATACGTCCTCTGATATTTTGCGATATCCCTGGTTCTTTTATTAGGGATATTCGCTCCAGGAGTTAGAATTCTGGGTACCTTAAGGTAAATTCTCTTGGAATATCGCCGTAGTTATATATACCCAAGGAAGCTACCCTTTAGGAACTTCCATCAGGACGACATGGCCATTTCACCCAAAAATAGATTTTTCGCTTCGCTCAAAATTCGTTTATTATTAGTATTATTATTATTATTATCATCATTATTATTATTATTATTATTATTATTATTATTATTATTATTATTATTTTTATTATTATAAGCTAAGCTACAACGCTAGTTGGAAAAGTAGGATGCTATAAGTCCAAGGGCCTGAAGAGGAAAAAATAGCCCACTGAGGAAAGGAAAAAAGGAAATAAATAAACTACAAGAGAAGTAACGAATAATCAGAGAGAAATATTTCAAGATCAGCAACATTAAAACAGATCTTTCATATATATGAAATATGCAAATACAAATAATGAAATCTGGCTGAATAGCTGTGAACGAAAACTCTCTTAGAATTATAATCAAAGATAAAAATAAAGAAAATTTCAAAAGCAAGACAGAATTGTGACCGATATTCAAAGAATCCTTGGCTATCTCTCTTTCTCCGTTAGCATTCCGGAGTCCTTGATAGATAACTCCACCAACGGAGTTTTGCTTTACTTTGAAGACACCCGAGAATCATCTGCTTTATTAGCAGTTGAAGGTAAAAATTAGTGTGTGTGTTACAACTCGATTGATTTCATAAATGAAGGATTCGTTGAAGTCAGAGTTATTTACGGGCGATCTACTATTATTTACGATGTGTTTGAAGATTTATCGTTCATAGTTGAACGTCATTGTGAGGTGTATAGAACATGTTGTTCTTGGGATAATGGTAAGTGTTCAAATGATTTAATGTTGTTAATTTTTAGCAGCATATTTGTCAATTTGTTTATCTCGATGTGAAAAACTCTTAGTATGCAGTTATTTTTTCAGACAACTTCTAGTGCTTGTGCTTTAACGAATTTTAGTTGTTAATGCGGTGTTTATCATTAGATATTTACCATTTGTGATAACGTTAACCGGCTGTTGGTGTTCATAATTATTTATTCAAAACTTTTGTCGTGAGATAGGGGCATTTCCTTTAATGATCGTTAATTGGTGTAGTGATTGTATTTCTTAATATTATGGGTGTCTTAACTCAAATGGGGTATTCAGCTTTGCTGCAAGATGAGTTCTTAGTTAAAAGTTGTCTTCTGTGGTTGTTCATTCTTGTGCTGTCTTTGAAACTGATTATTTGATGGGAAGTTTGTCATCCGAAACTTTTACCTGTTTGATATCTGAAGGTTACTGGCCTGGTCTTCGTAATTGTGCATACTTTTGGACTTCAGCATCATAAAGTATATTCACAAAGTGTCTATTTTAATTTTTCTATTGTAGTGATGGTTTATAACTTGATGATTATAAGCCTTAACCACTGGTATTTAGCGTTGCTAAAGTTTCTCTTGTATAAGCTGTTCAATGGCTTCTGTGGTATATGGTTAATTGTGCTGTCTTCTTTGAAATTTATATTTTATTTTTTGACAAAGAAAGTAAGTATTTTTTATTGGTAATCCTCAATCATTATAAGATTCAGAACTATATAAGTCTTAAGATAAGTTTTTATTGAATTTATAAAGGATTGTTACCTGAAGGGTTGAGTTCTGTAGTCGGGTTATTTATTGGTATATTAATCTTTTTCTCAATTTGGCAAGATTTATATCTTGTCAAACTCTTTTTGTAATTCCTGTCACTTTTATTACGCAGCATTTTTTAAAACTACGTATGCAATGAACTTTGTTCCGTGTTTGGCTAGAAAACTTAAGTAACTTTTATTTCCAGTTTTTAGAACTGAAGTAAATTGTTTCATTAATTAATTTTAATAAGTTTAAACATTTAAGTGAAATTGGTTGAATGTGTTAATTTGGATTAAAAATTAGTGTATATGGGAGCATACATCAGTGTCAATGTTTTGCTACAGTAATAAAATTAGTCAAGAAGTATAGAATTTTAACATGAGGTTCACAAGTTTTAAAAAGACTACCTTGCCTTGTGAAATTGGAAACTTCTTAAACTTTATTTTGCTGGCATTCATATTTCAGGATTTGGACATTTTAGTTATTTGGTAAAGTTTTAAATTTTAGTTAGCTACTATATGGGTCAGTTTTCATATTATAGTTCATAGAATGTTAATGTTTGTCTTAAGATGTTAATTCCTAATTTCCAAAGGATTGAGTAACAAGCGAGAACGTAATTCTAAACATGCAATTAGTTATTGGGAGTTGTAATTATAGAAATGTTTGTCTTGATCATCAAAATGTTTAAATTTTTAAAGTTTCAAAGGGCTGGATAGCAGGCAAGCCCAAACGTTTAGAAAAATTCATATATAAGATTTATTTAAACTTTTAAAAAGATTAGAATAAACTTTATTTATCCAAACATTATAGAATTTCAAAATTAGTTTATATGAACGTTAAGGAAAATTCAAATAAGATTTATATAAGCGTTGAAAAATTTCAAATTTTAAGATTTATTTAAGTTATAATCTCTTAAATTTGAACACGATTCATTCAAGCGGAGTTAGATTAGGTTAGCAAGCATTTAAGTATTACTTCTAAGCTTTTAGTAAGTTACAAATGTAATGTATGGAAGATTGTTTGCTTGATTTGAGTGACTTTGAATTTTTTTTATATAAA
>NC_090758.1:11121514-11141514 GCF_036898095.1 Palaemon carinicauda
AAGCTTAGAATACAAGCTTGTTAAAACCAAGGGATCTATGGAAAGAACAATGATGGATAGTAGAGCAAACTAAAGTAGATAATATTCTAACAACATTTCAGAAAACGAAATGAACATGGGTTGGACATAAAATGAGAATGATAGATAATATATTGACATGAAAAATAATAGAATGGGTCCCTGGAGATTTGCAAAAGAAGCAGGGGAAGGAAGAGTAGACGATGGACTTGAAGAACTAAGAAAGTTTTCGTGAGTGGACTGGCATAGAAAGACCAAAAATAAGACTCAAGTAGAATGAGACGTCTGAGACATTTGTTCTGCAGTGGACTAGTAGTAACTGATAATGATGATATATACACATATACTATATATATTGCATGATGTGTGTGTACATATGTATGTGTGTATAAGTAAATACAGCAAGAGGTAAAACTTTTCCAAACACCGATACACTCCACAAATCCGAACCCCAGAGGATATAGCTGGGAAGGAAGTAAACAACTCTCCAGGTCCAACCAAGAAAGACATGACTTGAGAGCAGGTGACACAAACAGACCCGAGCTAATGTTCAGATTTCCTTCCATTGATACGAGCCATTGGTGTTGACATTTCGACTACACTTCAGGTGATGTGATAAGAGTCCAGATAGATAGGATGAAATGTTATTTGCAAAGACTTTAGGGGATGTATTGCTATTTAAACTATGTATATATGAGTGGGATATAACACTCCTATTTTTTTGCTCCTATTTTTATTTTTGTCATGGTTTAAATTCATGGAATATTCTATCTTTGTTTTGGGACATAAATTACAAAATAATCTAAATCTGTTTGTGTATTCATCATTCTCTTTGGTGGTGTGTACTTTCAGGTGTGTGTATGTGTGTATACTAGTATATGTTGTTGTGTTTTAATGCATATTTGAGAGATGAAACCAATGAATTCATGAAAGCTATTAAAAGTTTATAGATTTAAAGGTCACTCGTGAATGGGAAAGGCAAGGGACATGACAGTTTCCTAGAGTCTGGAAAGAAAACAAAGGAATAAATACACTATAAGAGAAGTAATAAACAATTAAAATATCACATTTCAAGCACAACAAAGCATTAAAATTAATCGTTGATATATAAACTACAAAGAGAGACTTATGTCAACCTGTTCAACATAAAACCGTTCACAGTAAATTAGAAAGATCATTTCATCGTCTGGTCACAGTTGGAATAAAATTTCTGGAATAATGTGTAGTATTAAGCCTCGTGATGGAGAAGGAATGACTAATAGAATTAAGCCTCCAACAAAATCAGAACTTCACCATTGCTGGTTGGAACTCAGACTTGCCCCCCACCCCTATCTCTCTCTCTCTCTCTCTCTCTCTCTCTCTCTCTCTCTCTCATAGCCAGAATAAATGCCATATTCATATATTTCTTAACCAAAAGTAGCATGATTTAATCAACTCGAATTTTTCAACCAAGAAATTGTGGGATTAAAATCTCTCTCTCTCTCTCTCTCTCTCTCTCTCTCTCTCTCTCTCTCTCTCCTTCTAGCCACACGAATGCCATATACACACGTTCGCTCTTCAGCATCTTAGAAAAGTGACATTTTGCAACCAGACCAACCATATAACGGATTTTGAGCGAAGCAAAAAAATCTATTTTTGGGTGAGATGGCCATGTCGTCATGATGGAAGTTCCTTAAAGTAGCTTCCTAAGGGATATATGTACTACAGTGATATTCCCAGAGAATTTTACCTTTAGGTATCCAGAATTCTAACTCCTGGCGCGAATATCCTTAAAATTTCTCCAAAGGATATCGCATAATATCAGCGGACGCATTCTTGACACGCCTCCATAGCAATCTGCACCCCAAACAGCGATTTGGCTTCGAGGAGGATGTGGCAAAAGGGAGCCGTCCAAAGGCTCTCTCCGCTCTCCTAATACTATTGGGAATACAACAGCGCCATTCCCACGGATGGCGGACATTCCTTGTAGCATTGAGCGTGGTGTTACAGATACAGTACCACGGGGAGAGATACTGTGAAGATCTTTTCTTTTAGAAAAGATGGGTGGGTCCATCAGGACGACATGGCCATCTCACCCAAAAATAGATTTTTTCGCTTCGCTCAAATTCCGTTTTTTTTGGCTCAAGCCATGTCGTCGTGATGGAAGCATACCAGAGCATTAGTGTATCTGTGGATTTTTATCAGTGCCTTAACCTTATAGCAACCTTTTCTATGGTCATGGGGACCACATGAGACAATGGACGTTACCGTTATTCGTCACCATCACTAATCATAACCAATGTTAGTGCTTCCTGCCTCCTACAGGGAAGAGTCATTCTAGACAGTAGAAAAGGGATCTTGAGGTTCACATACATAGTATGATCAAACATAAGTACACACTGAATATACAAATAGTCTCATAGTTGTATATTTGCTAAAATAATATCAGTGTCTCTTATATCTATTATTTGATGCATACAAATATATGAAGGATACTTACTTTGGTAAGTTGAAGAACTGTGGCATGTATGCATACAATTGTCTGGCGAAGGTGGACGCACTTCATTCTAATAGACATTTATTACTAATAAATGACTAAAAGATGTTCAGTTAAACGAATGTAGTATGACAATGGGATTATACCTGTGACAAGTACAGAGACTATATTTCCTTCTTGAAGGAAGAAATGATGAGTGCCACTCTCAAACTGAAGAAAATTATAGAACAAATTTTCTTCATAATTCCTGTACTGGTTACTTCTATCTGCACTGTGTACTTCGTACACCGGCACTAGTGCTATCTGTATAATTCCACACCTGAGATTTTGAACAGAGCTAGTGTTATCATGGTAACACTTAATTAAAAAAAGTCACACCTAAGAAGGGTGACCTCTTTTCCCTTTAATTGACAGTCCCAGTCAATTAGCTGTTCATCGTAGAATGTATACAGTAATTAAGGATGTAAAAGTCTAATTTGACTGCCTTTTCCCCAGAGAGAAGGTTCTAATGGAAGGGGAGAATGTACCATTCAGGCTTCCATGCAGCTACAGTACTAATGCCGACAAGGTACCGCCGATACACTGCTGGCTGGCAAGTCCAGCAGTACCAGTACAGTCGGCGTGCTGCCAACTGAGTCAGCACTATCTGTGCCGGCCTGGCCGGCAGTACCCCGGCAACAGGACCTGTAGAAGCAGTCCAAGGGAGGACTGAAGAACCTTGGGAACAGAATGGACTTCCCTCTCACGGCCATCATGGTCGCCGGCAGCCATCTTGGCTGCCGGCTGGGCCGGCAGTTGCCGGCTAGGCCGGAAATTGCCAACAGATGATGTGGTTGGCGGCAGTATGCTCTGCCGTCAGCCAAAGACATGGCTCGAGTGGGAGTCTGGCTGGCTCCGGCACCTACCAGCAAAGGAAGGTTGTAAGATGCTAGCCTAAAGAGGACAGTGGGGTAGGGAACAGGGTCCTGTAACGAGTGTGAAAGGAATTGGCCAAAATTGTCAATCCTACCACCTGTAAAAGAAACTCTGTTTCGGTATCGGCAGAATCACAGGGAACAGGAGAGACTCAGTTCTCCAACCCAGAGATTGCCGACACAGTTAAGGGGATGGCGGCACTGCCGCCTCCTCTTAACAAAGAAGAAACAGAGTTCCAGTGCCACGTATCCTAGGCTAAAGAAAATTAATCTTCAGCCCAGAGTACTGTGGCATAGGACTAGTCTTTTAGTAGCAAGGAGAAGATGGTATCCTACCATAACTTCAAGTGCGGCTAATGAGGGCTAACCTCCATTGCCGGCCACCTGGCCGGCAGGGGAATGATGGTATCCTACAACCCATTCGCCCTGCCGGCAGGTAGCCGACATAAGACTAAATACTCTGAGATTCTGACTAAATCCCAAAACCCGATGGTATACCACAACCAACAGTTAAGGGAAGAGGCAGGACAAACCCTAAGTTAGCCATGTCTGAATAAAATTCAAGGCACGGCTATTAGGGTTGTAGCCTGAGGCTAAACTCAGAGGGAAAGAGATTACCCTTAAGTCTCCGAAGAAACGTGTAATGTTTCATAACATTATAGGAGGTATCAGTCTCCACTGAATGAAAACAAAACACGAGGGTAACCTGGGAAAGTCGAACGTATAGTAAAACGTCTAGGTAAGGTTACCTAGTCTTTACGAGATCTCGGTTACCTAAATCACCGGAACTCTAACTATACGATCGACAGAGAAAAGGGAAACAAAAATTATGCACATTATCAAAACTTTACAAGAGTAATTGCCTAAATAGCTAAATAATTAAAATAATTAAATAAAGCTATTAAAAACTGAAAGTCGTTCTGCTATCTAAATAACACATGCCTAACGAACGACGGCGCTATGGCGCCTCCAGTAACTGGCCTAGCTCTTAAACACAATAAAATACTCTAATTTCATTGTGAAACAGGAGCTAAAATATACTCATAGTAAAGACCCGATACTCAACTTTCCAGAGGCGGAAGATGATGGAGAAACATAATAATAATCCTGTAAAACGATTGAAAAGTTAGATCACCAGGAAATATCACCGAGCGAGATCGCTACAAAAAAAGGAATGTCCGCCGTCGTGGGAATGGCGCTGTTGTATTCCCCAATAGTATTATGAGAGCGGGTAGAGCCTTTGGACAGCTCCCTTTTGCCACATCCTCCTCGAAGCCAAACGCTGTTTGGGGTGCAGATTGCTATGGAGGCGTGTCAAGAATGTGTCCTCTGATATTATGCGATATCCTTTGGAGAAATTTTAAGAATATTCGTGCCAGGAGTTAGAATTCTGGATACCTGAAGGTAAAAATTCTCTGGGAATATCACTGTAGTACATATATCCTTTAGGAAGCTACTTTAAGGAACTTCCATCACAACGATATGGCTTGAGCCCATATATATATATATATATATATAACGGATTTCGAGCGAAGCAAAAAATCTATTTTTGGGTGAGATGGCCATGTCGTCCTGATGGAAGTTCCTGTAGGGTAGCTTCCTAGGGTATATTACAACTATGGCGATATTCCCAGAGAATTTACCTTAAGGTACCAGAATTCTAACTCCTGGAGCGAGTATCCCTCGTGAAAGGGATATCGCGACATATCAGAGGACGTATTCTTGACACGCCACATGGCAATCTGCATCCTGGACAGAGATTTCGTCTCGTAGGAGGGATTAGCAAGAAACGAATTCGGGAAAGAAAAAGGGGGAGCCGCTCCCAAGGCTTCCCTATCCTCCGATTCGTATGCGTGCCTGGCGCCAATCCTGGCGTCATCTGTATTCCTTGTAGCGTACACGAGCTGCTACAGATACTGTATGTAGGGAGGGGTCCTACAGCCCTTTCTTAGAAAGGCAAGGGCGGGTCCATCAGGACGACATGGCCATCTCACCCAAAAATAGATTTTTCGCTTCGCTCAAAATCCGTTTTTTTGGGCTCAAGCCATGTCATCCTGATGGAAGTGTACCAGAGCATTACTGTATCTGTGGATTCTCAGAACGTGCCGTACTCCCCGGATGTAATTTTTCCCGGTCGACTAGACCTAGAGACCTAAGATGTTACCGTTATACATCTTTTCAACTAACTATAAACCATGTTAGAGCTTCCTGCCCCCTACAGGGAAGAGTCCTACTAGACTCTGGAAAAGTCTCGAAGAGTACATATACCTATGTATGAATACCAGGCAAGCTAATATATTGGTCTCGCCCTATATTAAGGAAAGCATAGTTTGTAAAGAACCACTGCGTCAATATGAAATATGGACCAGTTCTCCGCACAATACTTGTATTGGACAAAGGTTTTATATCTGCATAGGAGGAAAACCAATGCAACATAGCTTGCATAAAGGAACAATTCTATTAGAATTATCCCAGATAAGGTACATAGAATGAATGCTCAATTATACCAATAAATTGACACAGGTGAAGGAGACGCAAGGTTCTCAAGAACCAGTTTATTGACAGGCAATAAATAGACAGGTTAACCACAATTATATATATATATATATATACATAAGAAGAGGATAACCCTAAACTTTAAGCATAAGTATGATAGTAAACAGAGCTTGTTTGTCTGAAAGAAAAACATTAAATGCCACTTTTAAGATACCGAGGTATC
Organism: Palaemon carinicauda; assembly: GCF_036898095.1. Taxonomy (NCBI): domain Eukaryota; kingdom Metazoa; phylum Arthropoda; class Malacostraca; order Decapoda; family Palaemonidae; genus Palaemon; species Palaemon carinicauda. The sequence continues at coordinate 11,127,642 of NC_090758.1, forward strand.
AAAGTCATAAAAGTCTGTATTACAAATCAATGACATTAGCGTTAGAAACGCTCGGCACACATGTCTGCACTTATGCTAGGTTCACCTTCGGAAATGGAACAGTCTACATGGGCAACACAGTGCCCTCACTTAGTTTGTAGTACAGTATGTAACTACACACTCACCCTGGAATTAATCGTCCCAATTAAGACCACTGTTCCTCGCAGAGTTAAACAGTAGGGTTAACACCGCGACCCACTGCTACCACAGATCTCTTTAGTTCCTCTACTTGCTTCGCATAGTGGCGAAAGAACACTCTGGAAGACTTCCAGCCAGTGTATGAACGGAGATGTTCAAAATCCATACAATTAAAGAAATTTAAGGATGAGGCAACTTTCCTCGGATCGTGACCTGCAGGTGTATTGTCAGGATCCGCTCTGCAAATAAAATATGTGATTTTTGCTCTGAGTTGATTCAGAGATAAATTTGAGCCTGATGTTTCTCCCCTGAATAGTTGACCACCCTTGAAGTCTGAAGTTCTATGAAGACAGACCTTTAGGCATTCTACTGGACATAGAGATGCATCTTCTTTCAGAGGGCATATTCTCCAGGGACCCCACCTGTTGGTGGGTAACTCATTCTTGGCGAGAAACGTAGGATCCGGAAACAGGTTCAGTTCTCCCCCAACCAGGAACTGAACACGACCTGCCTCTCTCGAGAGGCTACAATCTCACTAACCCTGGCCCCGGACGCGAGTGCAAAATAGGAAAATAACTTTTTGTGTCAAATCCTTTAACGCACACTCTTCATTGCTCAACAGAGAAGCGAAATGAAGAACTTGTCTAAAGACCATGAAATGGGCTTTGGAGGTGCTGAAGGTCTGAGCCTAGCACAGGCTTTCGGGACTTTATTAAAGATCTCGTTACCTAGGTCGACCTGGAAGGCATATAGAATGGGTCTTGTCAAAGCAGACTTACACGCTGAAATCGTGTTAGCTGCCAATCCTTGACCATGGAGGTGGAGAAGAAAGATAAGCAGAAGTCTGTCAAGATCTCCTGCGGATTCTTCGCCTTGACAAAAGGGCCACCCATTTTCTCCAAGATGACTCATATTGCCTTCTAGTAGATTTGCACTTATATTCCTCAAGGAAGTCTATGCTGGCTTTCGAAATCCCAAAACGCTTTCTCACCGCTAGGGAGAGAAAATCATGAGCTGCAGGGTCCGGGTTTTCTGTAATGAAGCGCAGACAGTTGACTTCTGGACTCGCTGGGCAGAACTGGATCTGGTAGCGGTACAAACTTCAGCTACAGTTCCAATGCCAGGAGGAACCACACGCTGTTCAGCCACTTGTGGGCCACTATTGCCGCTACCCCTTGAAGGATCTCAGTTTGTTGAGGACCCTTAACAGAAGGTTGTGAAGAGGGAACAGATAAATCTTGGACCATCTGTTCCAGTCGAGGGACATCGTGTCCACTGCTTCCGCTAAGGGGTCCTCGTACGGGGCACGTACAGGGGCAACTTCTTGTTGTCTTTCGTCGCAAAGAGGTCTATCTGCAGTTTTGGGACTGATTCAGAATGAAGGAGAATGATCCTGCGTCTAAGGACCATTCCGACTCTATCGGTGTGAACCTGGATAGAGCGTCCGCTGTCACATTGCGGACTCCTTGAAGGTGAACTGCCGACAGGTACCACTTCTTCTTTTCCGCCAATCGGAAGATGGCCAACATCACCTGGTTGAGAGGTGGTGACCTCGATCCTTGTCGATTCAAGTATCTCACAACTACCTCGCTGTCCATCACCAACCTTATGTGGATCAAGTGACGCGGGGAGACTTTCTTTAAGGTAAGGAGCACTGCCCTAGCTTCTAGAAAGTTTTATGTGAAAGGTCTTGAATAGCTTGGACCAAGTCCCCTGGACTTTTTTCCGATGAGAGTGACCTCCCCATCCCTCCTTCGAGGCGTCTGAGTGAATCGTCACCGACGGGGGAGGTGGCTGAAGAAGAACCGACTTCTTTAGATGTCTGGCTTGGGACCAAGGCCTGAGAAGAGTACTTAGCCAAAGCGGCTGGTCTTCTCAGATCTCTTCGCGCGTTTGATGCATAACTTCTCCAAACTCCGATTGCATCCTTTAGCTGTGCTCTTAGCACTGGGTCTGTCACCGAAGCAAACTGGAGAGAGCGCAGTACCCTCTCCTGCTCGCGTCTTGATATCCATTCGGAATCTAGAAGTCTCTTGACAGAACCCGCTATCTCCTTCCTTTTCTTCGCCGGGATGGAGAAACGGTGTGACAAAAGGTCCCAGTGGATTCCTAGCCACTGGAACTTTTGAGATGGAGAAAGTCGAGACTTTTTTCTGTTGATCTTGAAGCCTAGGTACTCTAGGAACTGGATCACTTGACTGGAAGCTTGCAAGCATTCTCTCTCGGATGCTGCCCACACCAACCAGTCGTTCAGGTAGGCTACTACCTGAATTCCCTTTAGGCGTAATTGTTTGAGAGCTACACTCGCAAGCTTCGTAAAAATCCTTGGGGCTATGTTTAGCCCGAATGGCATGGCTCCGAAGGCGTATAGTCTTCGTTGTAGCCTGAACCCTAGGTAGGGGGAGAGTCGATGGCTAATTGGAATGTGCCAATAGGCGTCTGACAAGTCTATAGAGACGGAATATGCCCTCTTGGGCAGTAAGGTCCTTATGTGTTGCAGTGTTAGCATTTTGAATTTGCAATTCACTATGAACTTGTTGAGTGGCGACAAGTCCAGAATGACTCTGAGCTTTTCCGAGTCTTTCTTGGGAACACAAAACAGCCTCCCTTAGAAATTGATGGGCTTCACCTTTCGGATCACCTTTTTTCTCCAACAGTTCTTGAACGTACTCCTCCATAACGGGGGTGGAGTGTTGGAAAAACCGAAGGCACGGGGGTGGAGTGCTGTACCAGCTCCCTCCCAGTCCATTCTTGAGTAGTCTGTGGGCCCAGGGATCGAAGGTCCACCGATCCCGAAATTTCAGAAGTCTCCCTCCTACCGGTATCACCTCACTTGGACTGCCGTCCTGAGGTCTTGCCTTCCTGACCACGACCACCCCTGAATACCCTTCCCCTTGAGGGGCGTCTAGACGAGACTCTGGCTGCTCCTCTAGGCTTTGCTCGAAAGGAAGTAGACTGCCTTCGAACGATGGGGTGAATGCCGTGGACTGTGTCGACACGGCCTGGGTTACCCACTGAAAAGTGGTCGGGGTTTGTGCCACGATCTGGGGCACTGGGGGCAATGGCAATTGCAGTTGCTGTTGCTGTCTAACAGGCTTGGCTGGCCGAGACGGTAGCCTAGTCCTCATAGTCTTCCTCTTTGGTTGAGGACCCTCATCCGGGGAAGACTTTCTTTTGATAGCCAGGCCCCACTTCTGGAAAAGGTTTGTATTCTCCAAGGCGGCCTTATCAACAACTTCTTTGACCAAGTCGGTAGGGAAAAGGTCTTTTCCCCAAATGTTGGAGGAGATTAGTTTCCTTGGCTCGTGCCTCACCGTAGCCGAGGTAAACACGAACTCCCTACAAGCTCTCCTTGCCTTGACGAAGCCATAAAGGTCCTTCGTCACTGTGGCCAGATGAGTCTTGGCCAATACCATGAACATTTCATGGACCTTGGGGTCACTTGCCATCGTCTCGAGAGTAGTCTGAAGAGACATTGAGGCAGTCAGTCTTTCTTTTGTATCGAACTCTCTTCGCAAAAGAAAGTCAGACAGCTTAGGGAGGTCCTCGCCGAACTGACGTCCGGCAATATCAGCCTCCAACTTTCCAACTGAGAACGTAAGATGGACGTCCTTCCAGTCTTTGTGGTCCATAGGCAGGGCCAGCGACAAGGGTTTACACTCCTCTAGGGAGGGGCAAGGCTTGCCGGCCTCGACTGCTTTTAGTACAGCCAGAAACCCTTTCTGTAAAAAGGGGAAGGCTCTAGTAGGCGAGGACACAAAGGAAGGGAGCTTCCTGTTCAATGCGGCTGCCTTTGAGTTAGAGAAGCCCCTCTCTTTCATCGAGGATAAAAGTAGAGCTTGAGCCTTAGCATGGTCCATCACTATGACCTCCTTCGGCTCTGTCTCCTCCTTTGAAGCTGGTTCCTTCCTCAGCCGGACATAACAGTCCGGATATGATGCCTTGCTGGGCCAGAATTCCACCTCCTCCAGGGGAACTGAGCCCAGCTTATCCGAGATGACGATCTTTCCAGTCGTCATCGGCATGTGCTCAGCATACTTCCATGGGTTAGCATCTGAGCACAAGGGAAGGTCTTTCACATTGAGCTTTTTCTGGGGCCCATGTGATTCTGCAAGGCACTGCATTTGCAGTTCCATTGCAGCCGCCTTCTCCTGATTCTCCTTCTGCATTTGTTGGATCATTCCAACAATAGAAGAGAGGGCCTGTCCCAGCTCTACTGGGAGACCGGCCGATGTTGAGGGAATAGGCCTCCGGAATCTGAACCGGAGTAGCCGACACCTTGTCGACGTCTACCTCCACAACGTCTGGGGCTTGAACTTCATCCTGGGCTTCTGCCAGGAGGTCTTCCTCCAGACACTCGTCCACATCAGACATCCTGTCATCTAACTGGATGTCTTGCATCGCGACCGCGACTTCAGCATCCACCTGGATCTGAACTTAGGGGATCTCCTCTTGAGGCTGGGGAATCACTGCATCAACTGATGCCTTAGGGAAAAGATACGCCCTCATCTTCTCACTTGGAAGATAAGGGCCAGAAGTGTTCTTTTGGAAGCCCCTTACCCAGGTACGAAGCTTCTTCCTAGCTATATCCCTTGATTCCTCCGTCCTAGGGGAATCAAAGGTCTCAGTAATCAGGTTAGTGCACACAGTACATACCTGAGGGTCCCAATACCGGAGATCATCCTTGGAGACAGCGTATGCTGCGTGTCTCCTACAAAACTCATGTCCGCAGAGGTTCTTGCTGCGGACGTTGCAGAAAGCACTTCCGCACTTCGGAGTGTCCTTCTGTAAAGAGAAGAAATTTCCATGAGTATCAAGTGAACTATGTATCACTGGATATGCATAGTATAGCATAACAATTCAGAAAGGAAAGACACACACTTGTGTTTCCCTCACAACCCATTGCTGCAGCCTTCCAGATAATAAAATCAAATGGTTAATCTCTTCTAGAGTAACCAATGCAAAGTTTCCAGAGGAAACAGGTGGAGCTCACACCTAAGCAATGATTTTAAAAACCTGGATAATAGACAGGAAAGAACTCACTTTCCTATCTGTAGGGCAACAGCAAAGACTGTGCAAGAAAACACAAAAGTGTTAGAACACACAGTGCTGTACCAACACCCTTACCATAGTTTTCTTCTTACTGTATATGTTATACTGAAGAATACTAGTACAGTATAGGGGGATACGTGCCGGCCGGCACACACCATAACTAGCTTTAAAGTATACTACTTAACAGCTATAAGGCGGCAGCACTCTGGTTCAAATGCATGTGCCGGTCGGCAGCAATTGCCGGCCGGCAACAGCCAATGCCGCCCGGCAATGGCTGCCGGCCGGCAACTACACAAGGTAGTACCCAGCTGCCGGCCACACTCTTGGTGACCGGCAGACAAGGGCTGACATAAGCCGGCCGGCAAAGGTACAAGACCGATGCCAGCCGGCAGCAAAAGAACCAGAGGACTACACCTGCCCGGCTGCCGGCCTCATATGCCGGCAGCCGGGTCGGGTACAGCACTAGAAGAAAAATAGAATGGATGCCGGGATAAGAGTGTACACTACCTCCAAGCCCGGCAATCCGAAAGAGTGCATATAAGGAAGGGGAGAATCTAATTCAGGCTTCCTGACCAATGCCGTCTGGCTCTACAGGCAGGCATGGAAGAGGGACCAAGGGAGGTCCGGGCAGCACTCAAAAATATAAGGCCCTTGCCGGCCGGCAAGGGGCTGAGTCAATTCCACATCCTAACCTATACTAGGTCCAGATGTAGAACGACGTACAGTACTGTAATGGCTAGGCCATTACGGAGATAGAGAGGGAAGGGACAAGAGGGTCCTACCGACCTTGCTTTAGTGACGGATCACCCGCAGCCAAGAAACTTATCTTAGCCTAAGGGAGATCTAAGGGGGAAGGCCAGCAAAACTTGCCAGCTCCCAGAGCACCAAAGCAAGGAAGGTGTTGCTACTCCCAGGGAAAGAAATTATCTTCCCCCGAGAACAGCAACAAGGACTAGTCTGGTAGATCACAAAAGAAGGAATCATATCCACAGAAACCTTCGGTATTGACCTAAGGAGGCTAAGCCCCCTTTTTGTCTGTGTCAGGCCAGCGAGGGAGACTCTGCCCCAAGCCAGACAAACACAGACTCAGACTAAAAAACTCTGTTGTTCTGTCCCTCTTTGAACCATACTACAGGAACAGGAAGGTACAGTAACATCCCAGTATAGTTTTATCGAAAATAAATTCGGAAAAAAACCACTTAGGGATAAGCCCAAGGCTTAAACAGAGGGAAAGGGATTGCATACCTTCTCCGAAGAAAAGAAAGCAACCGGAGAGTATGATAAAGTATACTAAGGCTCCATAAGCAACTTAGCCTAGGCACCAAGAGAATTGATTACCTAAATCACCGAAACTCACTCGTATACTATCTTGTAAATATTCCACACAGTCTTAAATGTATAAAACATAGCCTAAAGCTTCAATAAAATTTTTATTACACTCGGAAAAACCAAAATCATGCATGAAGTACTAGGACCAAACGACTAGGCTACATGGCCTAGCGTAGGCCAGAATGGCGAATACTTCGCCAAAATAATACTAAGCACGAAAGGAAATCCTATGTAATGCTAAATAGCTGAAATTTATTAAAGCAAAACAACCAGGAATGTCGCTCTGACTAACTAAACTTATACCTAGCGAGCGACAGCGTCCAGGACGCCTCTGGTAGGCTACGGCTCTTGTATCAAAGATTAATCCTATTAATCACTCAAAATTTACCAAGAGCCTACATTTATACATAAAAGACATTATACTCAACTTATCAGAGGCCGACGAAGACGGAGAAGCCATGAAAAGTAGAATAAATCCAAGATTTGCGAGAAACACAGGAAAAAACACAGAGTTGTTAAGCTACGCAAAAAGGAATACAGATGGCGCCAGGATTGGCACCAGGCACGCATACGAATTGGAGGATAGGGAAGCCTTGGGAGCCGCTCCCCTTTTTCTTTCCCGAATTCGTTTCTTGCCAATCCCTCCTACGAGACGAAATCTCTGTCCAGGATGCAGATTGCCATGTGGCGTGTCAAGAATACGTCCTCTGATATGTCGCGATATCCCTTTCACGAGGGATACTCGCTCCAGGAGTTAGAATTCTGGTACCTTAAGGTAAATTCTCTGGGAATATCGCCGTAGTTGTAATATACCCTAGGAAGCTACCCTATAGGAACTTCCATCAGGACGACATGGCTTGAGCCCAAATATATATATATATATATACATATATATATATATATATATATAAGCAACACATACATATATACACATATATATATATATATATATATATATATTTGTATCTCTGTATATACTGTATGTATAGTATATCTACAATATATATCTAAAAAATATATATATATATATATATGTGTGTGTATGTGTTTTCTTATATATATATATATATGTGTGTGTGTGTGTGTATGTGTTTTCTTAAATATATATATATATATATGTATATATATATATATATATATATGTACATATTTATGTTTTTATATATATATATATATATATATATATATTTATATATACATATATATAAATATATATATATATATATATACATATATATAAACCAGCCTCACCTGACACAAAATCTTTATAAAATTTCTAGAAATAAACTCTCTATGCCTAAACCCATGTAAGATAATAGGCATCCATATACATACACACACACTCACATCTGTCTGTATCAATGAAACAGAAGCAATTCACCAATTATGTATTAGCTGTTTTGGTTTTTAATAAAGAAATACAAATTTTACCTCGAATTAGCTCAACCAAAACAACGTAGCTGTGTCTGAAGTGTCCTCGAACACACGAACACACACACACAAGCGACAAAGCCTTCGACCAATTGCAAGCAACTTTCTCAAATGAACCTGTGACAGTCGACAGATTTCGTTCACTCTTGCAACTTTCTTTACTCTTTTGTTTACTGATTTATTTACTGTTTTGTTTACTGTTTCGACTGTCGCTACATCAACAGCAACAAAAAGTGAAAATTCACATGTTTTGAAGTAAAAAGAATAGCGTCCAGAAAAAGTCTATATTTAATTGTGGATTCTTATAAACAGCGATGAGAGAGAGAGAGAGAGAGAGAGAGAGAGAGAGAGAGAGAGAGATGAATAAAGACATGATAAACCCACAAAACAGTTGAGAAACTTCCTAATGTCAACAGTTCAAACATAAGTGAAATATTTTACAAACGAAACTAAGTCAATAATTTCTATCTTTGATTCCCATGATTGAACTACTGAATCCTTTCTCTTTGCTTCACCAAAATCGTAGGATGTAATCTCAGGGATCTATTCATAGAGATATAAATATACTTGACAAATTCCTATGGGCACAACACAAACTAAAGGTCCACTAAGTAGAGAGCATGCCTCCACCACGCCATGAAGTCTTAGTTTACTCTTAACTCCACGACGAAATTGTACTTCGATGTATTTTCTTCATTATCTAATGGATTTGTCCTTGGCTCATACTCCGCATGTCCACCGAGTTTGGATGAAATTGGTTCAGTAGTTTTTTTGTAATGTTCACAAATGATTAACTAAACTAACAAAGTATAGGCCCAGCAACTGGAGTATACCACCACAGCTGACTAACAGCCAGGGTCTTCGAGTAACAATGAACGCTAGAATGTAACCCATGGGAGGAAAATAGGTCTGGTGACCTTTGACCTTGGCTTGTCTAACACAAGGTGAGTTTGACTGAGTTAGAAGAATTGAATATGAAAACGAATGAAATTATTAATGATTAAGGAGAGAAATATCTGGTAAGATGCTTAGGAAATAAAGGGAAAGCTAATTTTTTCAACAAATAAATGTATATATATATATATATATATATATATAATATGTATATTATATATATATATATATATATATATATATGTATATATATGATAAATTTTGCACATTTTTTACGTGTTTTTCATATTCAAATAAGCCATATATATTTTGATACATTAATGTCTGGATTCTCTTAACGACCTCGGGATTAGAGCCCCAGGCGAAATCATACAAAGACAAGAGCTTGGCTCCGGCCGGGAATCGAACCCTGGTCGCAAGCTTGTACAACGACTCGGTCATTTGGTTTGGAAACGACGTCCTTTGGAAAAAAGGAAGAAGAGGAGGTTGAGGTGGAGGATGGAGGAAGAGGAAAAAGAGGGATAATATATATAAGAGAAAGAGGAAGAAAGAACGATGATAAGTTTTGACAAGAGGGAGGCAAAAAGACAAACTTTAAAGTTAGAGAAAAAGTGAGGTAAGAAGATGAGTGATAGAAAAAAGAGACAGGATAGGTACAGGAAGATGGAATGAGAGAGAGAGAGAGAGAGAGAGAGAGAGAGAGAGAGAGAGAGAGAGAGAAGTAAATTCTAGTTTTAAAAAACTTTCACATTTTTTTTAAAGGAAGGTTAATTGATGACTTCCTTATCACAAAAATTCAATTAATGATAGAGATATTTGGATGACGATTTTAGCGAAATATCTTGTAAGGATTTCTTCATATTTCATTAATTTATGATAAATATATGATAATAGAATTATAGCAGGTAATAAGGTTCCCTAATTGAGTCTTATTTGGGGTAAAATATTCCTAATTCTGAAGTCGTATTGTGGTTGTCTGTCCCTTGAAAGTAACATTCCTAACTCGGACGTCATGTTCTGGTGTTGTGTCCCTTGAAAGTAATATTCCTAACTCTGACGTCATATTGTGGTGATCTGTACCATGAAAGCAATAATCTTAACTCTGACGTCATAGTGGGTTGTTGTGTCAATTCAAAGTAACCACCGATATACATAAATATCATTCAAGAATACTCCTCTAATTCACAATCTTTGATTAGGGGCTTATGACCCCCTCCAAAATAAGCCAATACTACAAAACTTATATTACCCCCCTTAGAAATCTCATGAAAAGGATGTATGGGTGCAATTGAGTCGTCATAAGTGAAATTTCCTTTGTTGATCAATCATATATACAATAACTTAATGTAGTTACCCAGATGAATTATTCCCGTTTTCTTTAACTCACACAAACATAATTGAACTTTTGTATTGATACAGATTACATAATTTGATGGCTACAAATCTTAAATCTTCTTCAGAGATTCATATATACTTGGAATATTAACTTACCATCCTAAGGACTGAAATGGCCCATAATTACCTCCAGAGACAATTAAATCTTCATGAGAGACCCAAAAACCTCTTTCAGCTGTTATTGTGTCTTTGTTAAGAGTCCGGTAACCTCCACTTTTAAAACCTGCCTCTTGTCCTACTTAAGAAAAAAAATACGTTCTTACATCCTCGTTTCTGATTGGTCGAAACGGCATAAATCCACAGCCAATCAGGATCAAGTATTCTTCGCGGGATTTACTTGAAGTTTCATGGCTTAGTAAGAATTTTTTTCTTTTAGTGAGAGTCTGGTTTGTAAAAATCATTATCATGTGATCATATTTTTCATTGAGTCATATTTCTTCTGGCAGGAAATCAGTTGTGTTAAATTCTGCCTTTCTTAAAGATATATTCGGACATTTAAGATTTCCTGATTTAAAAGTTTCTTACACTTTGGAGAGAGAGAGAGAGAGAGAGAGAGAGAGAGAGAGAGAGAGAGAGAGAGCATGCTCTATTTTAATGCTTGAAGAATTGAAGTGAGAATGATTAAGAAAGTATGCACATGCTTTACAATTTAAGAGAGAGAGAGAGAGAGAGAGAGAGAGAGAGAGAGAGAGACAGAGAGAGAGAGAGAGAGAGATAATTATCTCTCTTGAGTGATAATTATTAGTCTCCTTCGAAAATACCTGGGAAATATGACACTTACCTACAATATGATATTACTACTACTACTACTACTACTACTACTACTACTGCTACTACTACTATTACCACCACCACTACTACTACTACTACTACTACTACTACTATTACCACTACTACTACTACTACTACTATTCCTGACTCGTTCTTCTCTATATCATTAATAAAGAACACCATGTCTGGTTATATTTATAAATATATAGATATTTATACTAGTGTATACGACCCGTCAAGAGAGACGACTTATTAGTGTATGTTTTGCTTATGTATTTATATAGATAAGGCTACCGCATTGACATATAAATAACTGTACTGGAAAGTAAAATAAGAAGAAAACAAGAATATACCCGCCACTAGAAATGACCCTTTTTAGCAGGTGTCTAACGAGCTTGCGGACTCCTCCTACTCAACACCTAAGTCAAGCCCAGGTAGCGGGTAAGGGAGTGTCACTGTTCTCTAAACCTCGATATGTATGTTCGTACTTTTGCTTTCCCTATAAATTGTAAGAAACCTCTCTCAATAAATCAGTCCTCTGAGGAAGTATCACGAAACTAGTCAGGACTTAAGTGTATATTCCGTATTTTCATTTTCCCTGTGGTTCTTCTGTATCTGAGCATCACGTTTTCCTTTGATTTTTACGCATATATATATATATATATATATATATATATATAGATATATATAGATATATATATTGTGACAGGCCAAGTGTAGGTTGTGACTCAAAGGCGAGATGAATGCAACTGAGTAACTTTATTACAGACACATCGAGTGTATATACTCACTAGGTCCCGGTAAGAAGGTCACAAAATACAACTATATTGATCATAAAAGCCTAATCTCAGATTCTTAGTGATAAGAATTTCTGCATAATTAAATGAAGGTATTAAATAGACGCTTACAGGGCTCTATTTTACCTGGGTTATTCATAAATCAGGTTGTAAAGTTACAGAATTATGAATGAATATTCTATCATACATACTTGAAACAAATGAGTCCTTCATAAATCAGGTTTTATAGTTACAGAATTATGAATGAGTGTTTTATTATACGTGCCTCAAACATCAGGATTATTCATAAATCAGGTTGTATAGTTGCAGAACTATGAATGAAGGCCCTATTAAACATACTTTAAACACCTGATTCCTTCATAAATTGGGTTCTATAGGTTACAAAATTATGAATTAATGCTCTATTATACGTACTTTAAACAACTGAGTCCTTTATAAATCAGGTTTTATAGTTATAAAATTATGAATGAAAGATTTATTATAAGTACTTTAAACTAAGGATCATTCATAAATCAGGTTGTATAGTTAGAGAATTATAAAGGAAGGCTCTATTAAACATATTTAAAACACCAGAGCCCTTCAAAAAATCAGGTCAGATTATTACCCATCTAAAATATAAGGTCAAAACAAAATCATATTTCTCAATTAGTTAAACCCTTAAATAAAAAGATGCCGAATTTTCATCTGAGCTCCAGATACCCTAAATAATACTTTTTTCTTTAGCCAGCATCATAAGTTAATTTCTAATTCAAGGATCAAAGAGTGTTTCCAGTAACACACTCTCTCTCTCTCTCTCTCTCTCTCTCTCTCTCGACAATATTTAAAATCTTTTTCAAACGTAGAACATTGGAACTCCGGTTAAAATCTAAAAGTTATTATTATTATTATTATTATTATTATTATTATTATTATTATTATTATTATTATTATTATTATTATTATTATTATTATTATTATTATTGGCTAAGCTAAAACCGTAGATGGAAAATCAGGATGCTATAAACCCAAGGGCTCAAAAAATGGAGAAATAGCCAAGTGAGGAAAGGAAACAAGGAAATAAATAAACTCACTTTATAATTCCATCAGCGTCAACGGATACTCTTCTTGCCCGGTAATTGTCTATTAAGAGAGAGAGGAGAGAGAGAGGAGAGAGAGAGAGAGAGAGAGAGAGTATGTCTTACATCCTTACACACACACAACAACAATAACCACAACAACAACAATAACAACAACAAATGCAGTTGTTTCTCGTCCAGTGTAGGACAAATAACTCAGGCACGTTCTTATTCATGTCTGGGGTTTGGTCAGTTTTCATTACCGTGCTGGCTAGTGTAGATTGGCAATGGTGGGAGAGTTTTGTTTGATCGCTCACAGCAAACCAGCCTAGTATGGGTGCCCCTGACTAGTACAGCTATGTTGATCATGGCGATACACAGACAACTTCACCATGTTAAGGTACTGTATATATATATATATATATATATATATATATATATATGAATGATACATTTCCAGTTGATAAAGAAAATAAATACAGCGCGAAAAAATGATAAAAAAAAATCCAAAAACAACGAAATACTTTATTCCGATCATTTATCAACGCTGAGAAAATATTTTCACGGGAACTCTTTTTCGCGCTCTCAAAACACTCATCCTACAGCTGTGACTTTAAAACAATCGCGAAAATAAAGAGACTCTTAATTCGTTCGAAATTCGGAACACGTTTGGAAGCCTCGATGTTTTTCAGAGTCGTTGAGAGATGAATTTTTTTTTTATTGTTTTTTTTTTTTTAACTAGAGATATTATACATGAAGAATTCTTAAATCAACTTTTTTATATCTCATCCCTTTTCTAAGGTAAAACTGTAAATCTCAGAACACGGAAGAAAGTAAAAGAAATCCAGAGATTTCTGGATTGAACAGATTTTCTTCTGACCCAAACTATCCTCTTAATAGCTAGTTAATACTAATCCTATGTCAGCATGACTATTAGGGGTCTAGAAACTACCAGAATTTTTCATAGGAATT
>NC_090758.1:11146514-11149384 GCF_036898095.1 Palaemon carinicauda
TGACTGATTAGCCTTTTATCGTATATTGCTTTTGATATGTCCAGCTATGAGGTCCTTTAATTAATACTATTCTTGCCTTTATTTGAAGACTGTCTTATATTAGGGACATAACTCTCTCTAATATAGCTGTTTGGCGAGTAAACTAAATAAAATAGTTATAAAATGACATATGAGAACTTAGATTACCCCCCCCCCTCTCTCTCTCTCTCTCTCTCTCTCTCTCTCTCTCTCTCTCTACAAAATACTGATTTTCAACCAATCTCAATTTAGGATATTATAGAAAAGTTAATAACTCTTATCCATACATTTGTTCATTATTCATTAATTCTATTAATTTATCTACTAATCAATTCATTTATTTGTTGATTCATCTATTGATATATCAGGTCCTTTTACATAACAAATAACAAATTATTTTAATTGTCCTTATTCCGTTATTTCCTTATTTCCTTATACCCTTATTTCCTTATTTATTTTTTCCCTATTTTCTTATTCCCTTATTTCCTTATATCCTTATTTCCTTAATTTATTTATTCCTTTTTCCCTTATTTCATTATATCCTTATTTCATTATTTCCTTATTTCCTGATTTCCTTATTTCTTTATTCCTTATTTCCATACTTCCTAATTCTGTGATTTCATTATTTCCTTATGTCCTAATTTTTAGTCCCTTATTCCATTATTTCTTTATTTCCTTATTTCCTTTATTCCTATATTCATTACTTCCTTATTTCATTTTTTCCTTATTTCCTTATTCCCTTATTTTCTTATTCCCTTTTCGTATTTCCTTATTTACTTATTCCATTATTTCCATATTCTCTTATTTCCTTATTTTCTTATTACATTATTTCCTTATTTCCTTATTCCCTTACCCTTTTATTCCTTATTCCCTTATATCTTTACTTCCTTATTCCTTATTTCCTTATATCCTTACTTCCTTATTCCTCTATTTCCTTATTTCCTTATTCCTTATTCCCTTATTTCCTTATTCCCTTATTCCCCATTTTCTTATTTCGTTATTTCCTTATTCGCTTATTTCATAATTTCATTATTTTCTTATTCCCTTATTTCCTTATTCCTTTATTTCGTTATTTCCTTATTCGCTTATTTTATTATTTAATTATTTTCTTATTCCCTTATTTCCTTATATCCTTATTTCCTCTTTTCCTCGTCCCCTTATTTCCTCATTCCTTTACTTCTTCCTTCCTCTCTTTCTTTCTTTCTTCTTGATGCCCAATTTCTAACTTTTACTTCAAGATAGAACTAAGATTGGCCTCACAGGACCCCAACGCCAAGCAGTATAACACAGATTTATGGATCTAAATCCTTATAATAAATAAAAGTAACATTTATCAGTTATTTACGTATTTATCTACTTACTCATTTATTCATTTATACCAATATCCTAGTTTTCCTGCAGCTGAAAATTCATATATTTATGAATACGAAAATACTTCTAACTTTTTCTCGAACTCTCTGCTGAATTAAACAGCCTTGAACAAAAACTATTTACCTCTCTCTCTCTCTCTCTCTCATCTCTCTCTCTCTCTCTCTCTCTCTCTCTCTCTCTATTAAGAGATAATTACTCGACTCGATATTCTAGGGAAAAGTGGCCTTCAACATCTTGCATATTTGAACAACTCTAAAGTGGAGAGATTGAATTACTATTATATATACATGATCTATCTCTCTCTCTCTCTCTCTCTCTCTCTCTCTCTCTCTCTCTCTCTCTCACACACACACACACACACACACACCGGTAAGTCCAGCTCGTATATATAATTCTGTACAATAACATTTTGTTTTAAAAGTAGATTTTGAGTCAACATTTGTTTTCCCTTTGTGTTTTCAATTCAACTGGATTCTGTTGGCAGAGAATTGTCAGTTTTTAAAATACGTTCGTAAATTACATTGATTTATTATTATATTTATTTGAATTTACGTGTTTATTTCTGGTTTATATCTATTATGATAACAACCACTGCTATAATTTAAGCCAGCGAAAAATCCATAATCTTCGAAAAAAAAAAATATTATGGTGATGATCTCGCAAGAATTGCTTTTAGTCTCTCTCTCTCTCTCTCTCTCTCTCTCTCTCTCTCTCTCAATAGCCTTATTAACACCTTCGTGTTCCCATCTCGAGGGACAAAACTGATCTGCAAAAATGAACTTTTTTATAAGTTCCACCTCTTCAAGAGGAACTCTTCAATTATGTCCACTATCCTCAAGAGGAGCTCCTCTATAAGGTCCAGTATCTTCAGGAGTAACTCACCTAAAAAGGTCCACTATCTTCAAGAAGAACTCTTCTATAAGGTCTGCCATCTTCATAAGGAAGTCTTCCATAACGGCTGCCATCTTGGAGAGTGTCGCATACATAAAAGAAAAAAATCAAGAGACTTTTAAGTCTTTATAAACTCATCTAGAGTCTTCATCTTCGCATCATCTCTCAAGTATAATAAGGTTGAAGTTTAAAGCTTGAAAATGCTTTCCTTTCTTTTCATGCTGACGACAAGAAATATTATATCATGAAACCCTTTGCAAAATATCGTTCTGAATAAATTGTGGTTCGCTTCTAACAAAAGGGGAAGTCGTCCACCTCTCTCTCTCTCTCTCTCTCTCCTCCCTCCTCTCTCTCTCTCTCTCTCTCTCTCTCTCTTCGCCGTGGTTCCTGCTGAAATGCAGATTTTGTTCGGATTTTGGTAATCTGGAATTGGGTCAAAAGGAATGTACGAATTCCAGTATTTTCTGGAGCTCCTGGAATTTTTGAATTCTGTGAATTGCATAGTAGATGAACTCTCGCTCTCTCTCTCTCTCTCTCTCTCTCTCTCTCTCTCTCTCTTTCTCTCTCTCTCTCTCTCTTCCTAAAATTCT
>NC_090758.1:11154884-11172384 GCF_036898095.1 Palaemon carinicauda
GTCTATTTAACGTGGAATATTTATTTCGATGTCTAGGTATTATGCACTTCTTTTTTTTTTCAATAAATAATATTAGCTAATGAAATTACAACAAATATAAGAAAATTAGTTGAATATCTATTCTGAGAGTCTATGTATTATATGACCAATTTTTTTATATTGGGTAATGATATTACATCAAATATGCAATAATGATTTGCATATCTTTTAAGAGAGTGTGTATATCAAGTGATCTTTTCAAGAAATAACATTAATAGTTCAATCCTTCCCCTTTACTAACTCCAACACGCTGGTTCAGCAATTTGTGAGAGTGTGGTTTCCCAGTATACATCTCTTGGTATCCCCACTCACCAGGGTGTGACTATTCATCTCCCCTCGCAGAGTGAAAGAAAAGATATATATATATATATATATATATATATATATATATATATATATATATATATATATATATATATATATATATATATATATATATATATATATATATATATATATATATATATATATATATATATATATATATATATATATATATATATATATATATATATATATATATATAAGTAGTACTATTTTGGCCACACAGACTCACCCGGAAATGAGGGTATGGCCGTACACGCTCACCCGGAAGTAACCGTATGGCCGTAGACACTCACCCGGAAAAGATGGTATGGCCGTACACACTCACCCAAGGTCACAGAGGCTTACTGTTGACGGAAGTGTAGTATTTTTAAAGGGTTTTGTTTACAAACATTGCTTTGAAGGACGTTCGTTTCGACAGTAGGTCAGTGTTGATGGAAGTGGAGTATTATTTTTGTTTACAAACATAGAGTTGAAGGTCGTATGGTTCGTAATGGCATACCTACGGGAACTATTAAAGGGAAATTGTTTACGGAAGTAGAGTATTATTTTAAGTTTTTCTGTTTACAAACATTGAGTTGAAGACCGTATGGTAGTGTGTCACTATTAAAGGGAATTTGTTTACAAAACATTGAGGACGTAAGCATTTGTTATTATCAAGCAACTCTTCGTAATGACGTACATACGTGTCCAGGAACTGTGGCATTGTTTAGAAACCTTGAGAACGTAATCATAGTGTGCTACTATTAAAGGGAATTTGTTCACAAATATTGAGGGTGAAATCGTAGTATAGTGGTATTAGAGATAGTGTGACACTATTTAAGGGTTTTTGTTTACAAAACATTGTTGGTGTTTAAAAAAAAAAAAAAAAACGGGTTTACGGTATTTTTAAAAAAACTGGTTTAACTTTTGTCATTAACGTAGTGAGAGCGCGTCTACAGTAATACCGAGTCATCTTACCATCCATTACGTTGTCCCACCTGGGCTATTTGTAATAATTAATTATTTGGAATGATAAGGGTAAAACATGCCCAGACAGTCTCTACAGCCGAGTCAAAGGGCTAACCCGCGGCCCCCGTTCGCTACCTGTTGATAGGCCTACACTTGTCTCACCCCGCACCTGGCGCGTAATCCCTAATTATTTGTAATGATAGGGGTAAAACACGGGCATCCTCTACACCGAGTCAAAGGTTCATCCCTTCAACTTTCGTTCTCCACCCGTAGGTAGGCCTAAGTACCAGTCCCAAGCCTTACCGGACGCCGTGGACAGTAATCGCTACACCGACCTAAGAGCTATTTGTAGTGATTAATTATTTGGAATGATAGGGTAAAACACTCACAGTCTCTACACCCGAGTCAAAGGCCTAACCCGTGATAGGGCTAAAGCACCGGTCCCAACTTGCCCCAGACGTGTAATCATAAACTTTAGGCAAAGCTCTCTCTCTCTCTCTCTCTCTCTCTCTCTCTCTCTCTCTCTCTCTCTCTCTACAGAGAAGGTGTAATAAAACATATAGTACTTATTCTACTTGTGTTGGGTATATTTAAACCAAAAGACAGTACAACTTTTTATTAATGAAGTCACTATTACATAATTATCCCGAATGGGGATTACATAACCCAAAACCAAAAGACAGTACGACTTTTATTAATAAAGTCACTATTACATAATTATTCCCAAATGGGGATTACATAACCCAAAACCAAAGACAGTAAGACTTTTTATTAATGAAGTCTCTATAGTTAAAATATTTGTTTTACAATATTTGGAAATCATACTCATCGGGGTCGGGGAAACTGATTCCCCCGAATTTCATTTGAGGGATATTGTTAATCTCACCCCTTTTTTTAAAGGGACGAGTATTTTACTTGTGGGTTTTGCATACCCCTTTCGATTTTTTCTTCTTCTGGCTCTCCTCCTCTGCTTCCATTTCACAGGCTTTCTTCTTCCTACTCTCCCGCACCGCTTCCATTTCACAGGCCTTCTTCTTCATGTTCTCCGCCTTCTCTTCCATTTAGAGGGCTTTGGCCACCGCTTGGGAATCCGAGAGAGTCTCTCCACGCTCCAGGGTCACGTCCCCGGAACAAGTCGCGTTAGCAGCTCCCACCGCACCCATGGAGATATCAACACCCGTTGATGACGGCGTCTGCTCTGTCCTCGTTATTAAAAAAACTTCTGCGGGTGTATCGTTATGGCGTCCCTCTTCTTCTTCCCGTCTCTTAATTGCTATTGATAAAAATTCTTCATAGAAGTGTTCTCTCCGAAGAATTCCTTCGCGAGCATTCTCCAGTAGCTGTATGGTAGACTCGTGATCATTGAAGGTTGTTATGAGTTTACCCGTGACCGTCGAAGGTAACATGCTTTGTTGGGGCTTCACCATATAGGTAGCCAACTGCCCCAGCATCTCCTTAGCAGCACCCCTTCCTTCCTGTAAGTGTTCTAGAAGGTCCCTCCTCACCTTCCGAACATTTTCCAGGTTTTGTCAAATTCCTGAAAGGAAGGAGTTTAAGTAGAATAAGATCTGGGATAGAGATTCGGTAGTTTCCTTTTGCGTATTGATAATCATTACGTGTGTTACAATTTGGCTTTACAATGCGTGCTTAAAAGTTGCCTTAGACCTTTCAAAAAACTATAACAGTAGCATTTCTCTCTCGTTCCAGTTCTTACGCCAGGAGGGGAATTACCTGAAAATACATCGTCTCATCACACAATTTCGAGTGGAGGAGAATTACCTGAAAAAACACTAGCACCACTGCATGCAATTGCTACAACCTCAACAGGAGAAGTTTCACGTGGGCAAACTCCCATACCTGGGGGATCTCCCTCGACACCTACCACAGGATACACGCTCACCCTCATCAATAGAGAGTCAGCCTTCAATTACCTGTACGTCGTTGAAGAATTCACAGTCCCCTCAGTAGGTGACCCAACCTTATTTATGGTAATTTGTAGGGATGATATTAGTGTACGAATACAGAAATATTTTAAAAACAAAACATTTACAGCCAAGATTGCGGGACTTTTGAACTCTAGTATGACCAAACTAAGCTTTCAAAAAAATTGGGGGGAAACGGAAAACGAACCCGTGGCGCTTTGGCTCCCAGCAACGATTATTAACGCTGGTGAAATCAATAAGCTCTTGGATAAATGGGAAAGTTTTATTGAAAATAAATTCCCACAAATAAGCAGTGAATTAAGGGGGAGTGGGTGGATAGTTGAAAACGTCAAGAATTTTAAACTCTTTTTTCACCGCCAAGCTGTAATGTCTGGAATGGGTGCATACATTTTTCCTAAGAAAGAAGTCTGCGGAAGTGAGGCGGTTTTTAATCCATCTGGAATTGAGAATTCCTGCGTAATTCAGTGTCTGGCTGCCTACTTTATCGCTAAACATCAGGCATCACCCCGTTGGGAAAATATTTCCCGCACTGTAAATAGTATTCAACGTTGCTCTGAATACGTAAATTTTTGCCGACTCACATTCCCCATCCAATGGGAAGACATTTCACGCCTTGAGTCGGCAAATCGTATCTCCATTTACGTTTACGAAATGGAAAGATCCGCAGACGGAAGGTATCTGCTTCAATTGTCGAGGCGAGGAATGAAAACATTTCCGAACATAGTCCCTCTTCTCCTCTTAGATGGGGAACATACATGCCTCATTAAGGATTTTCATTCCTTCGTGAAATCCTTTGCCCGGGTAAGATCTCCCGACCCTCGGTACTTTTGCCATAATTGCCTATCACAGCATTCATCAACCTCTAAGCAAGAACACCATGAAGCCAGTTGTGAACTTGCTGTAACATTGAATTTTCCCCCCGTCGGAAGCACAGTAAGGTTTAGAAATCAGCATCAGACGCAAAAGTTTTCCTATATTTGAGTCTTTGATATGGAATCGGCTTTAGAGAAATCTCCCGGTGCGTATGGTGTAGAGGCAATGCATAAATCAATAGCGTACTGCTACATCATTTTCGATTGCAGCGGTCAAAGAGTAGCTTCTAGTTAATATTGCGGAAACGATTGCCTTGACAAGTTTCTGGTTGATCTTAATGCTTGTTGGGAGACAATAAGAAAACGATGGCAAACTTTCCCCATTCATATGACAGCGGAGGATGAGAGGGCATTCCTTGAGCAGGACGTATGCCAATTGTGCAAGTCGCCATTCAAAGACAGGAGCGATAAACATAGACATCACGACCACGCCAGTCCTAATAACAATTTTATTGGGGCGTACTGTAGGCGATGTAATTTATCATGCCGCGAACAAAAAACGCATCTCCCTGTTTTTGCCCACAATTCGAGTTATGACTTAGGCCTCATCCTTAAGGATCTTAAAGATAGAGTCCAAATCAAAATCATGACGAAACAAGGACTAAAAATTCAGCGAATGTCTGTTGGGAATTTATTTTTTCTCGACTCTCTAGCCTTTCTAGGGTCTTCTTTGGATAGTTAAGCTTCTGAATATTTTAGGGATGGAAGGAAAGCACGATTAACGGAGGAAATGTTAAGCGGGATAAAGAATGAGGAACGTAGGGCTGAAATTATTTGGGGTAAATTACCTTTCTGCTATGACTATATAGACACTCTTTCAAAACTCGAGGAAAGGCAGTTACCCCCTTAATCAGCATTTTACAACAGGCTAAAGGGGTGTGATCTATCAGATGAGTTTAAACGCGCCCAGCGTGTTTGGACTATCGCCAAATGCCAAACTTTGAAAGATTTTCTCCTCCTATACCTCATTGTAGACACTAGCCTTTTAGGGGATATCCTCATTTGGTGGCGTGATATTCTTTATAGTAAGTATGGTCTTGATTTACCACACTATGTTTCACTTCCATCATACGCTTTCGACAGCTTTCTTAAAATGAGTAACATTGAGTTGGATCACGTCTATGACGAGGAATTGTATAATCTCGTCAGACACAATGTGAGGGGGGGTTCACTTCCGTTGTGCGTCAGTCATTCACAGCCAACAACCGTGAAATAAATTCTTCTTTTAATCAGGACCAGCACCAAAGCTCTTACATTCTATATTTGGATTTCAACTCTCTATACGCAACAGTCATGACTAGAAACCTCCCCTCCGGTGGGATTCGTAAACTTTCCGATGAAGAAAAAGATACGTTTTTAGGAAGAGGTATTGAAAATGCTATCACAAATGAGGACAAGGGATACTTGCTCCTCGTCACTACAAAAGTACCTTCGGAAGAAGTTGCTAGAGCGACGGATGAACTCCCCCTATGCTTATCTCATGAAGAAGTCGCCTTTAGAAATCTATCTCCCTATTGTAAAAACGTGCTAGAGAAGGAAGGAGGACAGATGGGCGTAAAGTGCAAAAAACTTTTGGCCACCTTCCGTAGTAAAAAGGAGTATCTTATTTCCCTCCCCCTCCTACAGCTGTATATGGACTTAGGTCTGGAACTGGAAGCTGTTCATTCAATCTATGAATTTAATCAAAGTGCTTACATGAACGATTTCATCAAAACTAACATCGAAGCGAGGACAACGGCCACCTCATCAACAGAGAAAAAAGCTTTTAAGGCTATGAGTAACTGCGTCTTTGGGAAGACTTTACTCAACCCTTTGAAATACGCGGAAAAAAGTCGGGTTGTTACGAAGCCTGCGGTTTACTTACAAGAGGCCCGTAACCCGCGGCTAAAATCATCCATTCGTTTGAGTGAAGACCGTGTTATCTGCACTTCTACCCTTCCGCAGGTTGCCATCAATATGCCTAATTATATAGGATTTGCCATTCTGGAAGCGGCCAAATTTGATCTCTATTATTTCTTTTATAAAATACTCAAGCGTAAGTATGGTGATAAAGTCAAACTCATTTACACTGACACAGATAGTTTCATTTTTGCTCTGGAAGTTCCCGACCTTAACTTGGAGTTTGCTCAAGAACCCCTGAAATCGTATATGGATTTTTCCAACTTCGATGAAGACCACCCTCTTTTTAATAATGAAAGAAAAGGCGAGTTGGGGCTTTTAAAATCGGAAACTGGTAGTACATTAATAGCAGAGGTGAAAGCGTTGAAACCTAAAATGTATGCTCTGTTACTAACCAACCAGGAGCAGATTAACAGGGTAAAAGGTATTCCCCGCCACCTACATTCTCGTATGAAGCATGAACAGTATTCCCAAATCCTGGAAGATCATCGGGTCAATTACGTCGCGGTACGTATAATTAGAAATGTTCAGGGGCAGATGAGTACCACCAAAGTAGAAAAGAAGTGCCTTTCAGCCTTTGACTCAAAACGTTTCCACGTAAGTCAATACAATTCTTACGCATAGGGTCATCCGGATATTGTAGAGAAGGAGGATGAGCAAGTAGCGAGGGAGGTCCCCACCAACAACCCTCTCCCCAAATTAGTGGTACCGTCTTATTCTCCACCAGACCCACTTCCTCGCGTATATCAAAGTTTGTGGAAAAAGAGAGAAGAAAAGGTTGGGTGAGTACTTTCCTCTACCCGAAGGAAATCCATCTACATTGGGGTGAAAGGGCAAAACACGCTTCTCTCTCTCTCTCTCTCTCTCTCTCTCTCTCTCTCTCTCTCTCTCTCTCTCTCTCTCTCTTTCTCTCTCTCTCTCGCTACTTTCTTCCTACTGATGGAAATTCCACTGTAATGGCGTAGAAGGGAAGGCGCGGAAGGAATTTCGAAGAAAAAATAATACCTTAATGTATATATTTGCTAAGTTCGCTTTTCCCTTTGTAAATGTACTGTCAAGCGGGTTGCTACTTTTTATTAATGGGGGTATTCATTCCGCCGTACTTATATCATTGCATTTGGAGTAAAGGCGCAGTTAAATGCGGGATCTGTTAAAATGTACAAGTGTTTTAAAGAAGAAGACTTGGACATTTTAAGGGAGCCGGCGCGTATTATTGTGTAGGGCTTCTCCAACTCGGGAAAATCTTTCTTAGTTGAACAACTTATATTAAAGTACGAAAGTAAGTTTACGCATATTGTTATGTGTGGTGTGGATAGTCATACTTTGAAAACCCATCCAACAATTGGGCCAAAACTCTCTCTCTACGCCAATATCGTAGACCCGATGAGTGAGATATATACGGAAGCTTGGGTCTACTCGATATTATACATCCTCGATGATGTTTTTCTCGAGGCTGTCCATGACAAAATTGTTGTAGACGTCTTTACTAAGGGGCAGCATAAAAATATCTCTGTTATTTTTATTACGCAAAATATGTTTTACGGTGGTAAATACGCCAGGAATATAAGTATAAATGCCTCGCATATGCTTTTGCTGAAAACTAGGGATATGTCTCAAGTTGAGTTATTAGGAAGGCAAATATTCGGTTCGCCTTTATCGAAAAAATTTGTGAATGTTTATAAAAAGGCTGTTATGGCTAAACCCTTTTCCCATTTGCTGGTAGATTTAAGTTTAAATACTCCTAGCGAACTCCAGTTGAGAACAAATATAGCAGGGAGTTCCTCGTGTGAGGTAGTTTTTGGAGAATGTGAGACGTAAAGAGAAAGATTTTGGAAACCGTATATGAAAACTATTCACACCCATCAAGCTTGGGGGGTGTAAAATCCATCTACAAAGCCGCTAGAGCTCTGAACCCGGGAATTACCTTAAGTAATGTAAAAGACTATTTGGCGACGAAAGATGCTCATACATTGCATACACTCACAAGAAAACACTTCCCGAGACGTCAAATGGTATCTCCAGCTCCTAGAGTTATTATCAGTTGGGATCTCGTGGATATGCAACGTTTATCTAAATTTAACAAGGGCGTAAACTATCTTCTTATTTGCATAGATATCTTCTCCCGTTACCTCAAGATTGTTCCTCTCAGAAACAAGAAAGCGCAGTCTCTGTTAAAAGGCTTAATATCGATCCTTTCCTTACCCGAATTTCTGGGGGTTAGTCGCCTTCTTACCGACCGCGGGTCAGAATTTTATAAAAAACTTACATCTAAGTATCTGGAAGAAAAAAGTATAAAACTTTACAGCGTCTCCTCATATGAAATCAAAGCCGCCATTGCCGAGCGTGTTATACGTACGCTAAAGCAAAAGATATATAAGCATTTAACTCTGCAAAATACCCTCGTCTATGTTGACGTCCTCGCCCAACTTGTAAAAAACTATAATAGATCCCCGCACTGAGGATTGGGAGGGGGGCTGACTCCCCTTGAAGTCCATCGATATAGCGACCCAGAAATCATTACGCAGCAATTTCGGAAAATGTATAAAGCAAGCGTGTTTAAACCCCAACAAAATAGTAATGCACTAGACGTAGGTCAGTCTGTGCGTATTGCGAGTGAGCTCCGACGGTCTGTATTCCATCGCGGGTATAAAATACAAAATACGCTAGAAATATTCAAAATTAGAAGCGTAAACAAGAGTCAGGCCCCATTGACTTATTATCTGGAAGATCTTGCCGGTGAGAAAATTGAAGGAGTTTTTTATAGAGCGGAACTAATACCCACGGCTATACCAGAAACTTTCCCAATAGATATTATCAGAAGGAAAGTCGTGAAGGGAAAAGTCAAGTATCTCGTATCATGGAGAGGGTACCCCCAAAGTTTTAACTCGTGGATACATAGTAAGGAGGCTGAAAGGTTAGTCGGGAAAACTCGGAAATGAAATCCCACATACACAAACATGCAGATTTTCTTCTCTTCTTAAATAACCTCCCCGCCAGAAAAAGGTCTGAATTAATTCCTTTACTGAAGAGGACCGATCTTGATTGCTTATCGGAGATCTTTTCCAACTTTTTAAAGGAAAATCTGACTCGAGATAGTAAATCAGTAGAAAATGTGAAGAAATATAGGAATGAAATAAGGACAGTAGCCCGGAAAAAGACACCGCTTAAAGAGAAAAGAAAAATTTTATCATCACAGAGAGGGGGTGCTATACTTTCAGTACTTCTGCCTTTAGCAGCGAATCTAATTGGGGGTTTGCTAGGAAGATGAAAGAGTATTGCCTAATACCGAAGAAGACGGCGGAAGGATTTAGTCTCCACCAAGACAGTGCGGAAAGTAGAGTTCAAAACTCTAAACAAAATGTAGAGGAGAATGGAAAGGGAGATAAGCAGCAAGGAGGGGGGGGGGGAGGAGGAGATAATAGTGATTTACTACGTAATCTATTGCAAATGATACAAGCGATGAAGTCCAAGTTTGAAAGTAAGCCAAAGAAAAGAAGACGTAAAGGGCTAGGGGAAAAACTAAAACGTGAGGCCGATCCTCTCCCCCTCCCTAAACAGGTAGTGTACAACAATCCCCCTCTCGACTATCTAATAGATATGCAACTAACACCCACCAACAGAAGGCACGCCCTTACTTTTCTCAAGTTTTTTGAAGGACGGAATGACTTCCAGTGGGATGATAGGGGAAATTTGAGAAAACCCATCGATCGTTTAAATGTAATGGTAGTGTAAAGAAATTGATTCAACAAGCTATAGAGGAAGAGGACCTGCCTTTTTATAAAATCCTGTTGGATACAGCGGGAATTCCTTATTCATATATAAAGAATGCAAAAGCTCGGCTGCAAATTTATGGAAGTAAGGTGAAAATTGGGAAAGGTAGTCGAAAACGCGAGGAAACTAAAAGAAAAGAATTAAAAGACAAATTGCGTTGGGTTCCTTATTAGAAATTACAGTCTGGTGTAGATGGGTGTGCTAACATGTTGCACCATCCGAAATAGGAAACGGAAATACGTGTGCTAACATGTAGCACCACCTGAAATAGGAAACGGCGGGGGGTTGGGGTGTCTATGACTGAGGTGATGTGCGGAGATTGACGCCGCAACTTTTCAGTCTACATCAGGACCTCCTCAGAATGCAGTACTCCCCTCTTAAACTCTCCATCACAGCCTTTACGGACAGGGTCCTAAAGAGGGGCGATGTCTGCTTGGTAGTGGGTGGGAATTCTATAGCCGTTGAGTCATACGGCCTAGCTGGTGAGACGTATAAAGCCTACCCATACGGTGATATTGTGAGTAGTAGAAGACGTCTTTTTAATTTGTCCCGCTGCATTCGTGACGATCGACATCCCGTCGGAAGTGCCATCCTGAGGAAACCCCCGAGTTTCCCCACGGCGAGCGTACCATACGTAGCCACCCTAATTACACAGTTTAACTATGGGTATGCTTACGACAACGATAGTGATGGGAAGCTTCGATCGTATGTGGAAACTTCAAAAGATACTCATTTTGCCGTAAATCTACAAAATGATACTACCGAGGCCCGCATTTTCAACTTTTAGAGGTGTCTAAGCGAACTAGAAGTATGTGCAATGGAAAAAAAAATGATAGTATAAAAATTTTCGCTGTACCTATTGGAATTGGGAGGTCTGGTCGTGCTGATCCAATATGGATGCAGTACTATTTGCCCGAGTTGGAGAATTCAGCGAGGAGGATGGCTGGAAGTGATAAACAGCCTATTTTATTAGCCACTGAAAAATGCACGTTACCCACAGAATTGGGAAACCTGGAAAGGTTTTCACTCGCGGCGCCGAAGGATTTACCCGCTATTGTCCCTATTTGATTATTTTCAATGTTATTTTTTTATTTCACTGAAAAAAAAGTTATAGGGTGTATTATTTTTCGCTTTTAAGTTTGACTGATTATACTCTTCATTCTGTGAATGAGGTGATTTTCATTTTCTCATATTCTTCTTTAAAAATAGTAATAAAGTAGACCATTTTGTTTTTATGTTTGGGTGATGTAATTCTCATCTGCGAATGAGAATAATCCAGTAAGTGCATTTGAACTTTTAAGTTTGGCGTAATGTACTCATTCTGCGAATGTGTGGATTTCATTTTTCTTATATTTTGTTTCTCTATCTTTAAAAAAGAAAAAAAATATCCTGTATTTTTATGTTTATATAATCCCCTTTCAGCGTCAGGGAATAATTATGTAAGTGTCTTTGAACTCTTAAGTTTGAAATAATGTACCCTTTCTGCGAATGAGACGATTTTTTCATTTCAGATATTTTACCTGTCAAAAAATAATTATAAACTGTGTCATGTTGTACTTTTATCTTTGGGTTGTGTAATCCCCATTTGGGGATAATTATGTAATAGTGACTTTATTAATAAAAAGTCTTACTGTCTTTTTGGTTTAAATATACCCAACACAAGTAGAATACTTTCAGTCATTTCTTAGCCACAATGGGTGGCGAAAGCCATATCGTAACACTGACCTCTCTGGGTAATAGGGATATTTTCCCTGAAAATAATGCAGGTAACTTTACAAATAAGCTTCAGAATAGTATAAATTTAGATCATAATTTGGAGCATGAAGTAGCTCTCATCAATATTCATTACCCCAATGAAATATATGACCTCGTCAGTGGTGAAGTTGATTCCGGAATAGAAATAATTATTACAAAGGTACGGATATTCATAGGGGGTGAGCCTACTATTACGTCACGTACAGAGGAAACCTACAAGCCTAGATTAAGCATTCTATCCACTGATGCTGGCTATATGGTATCCAGTATAAATGAAGACATAACATACGCTTTGAAGAACGTCCTACCGGTCGAATTTTATAAGGAAAATATACCCGCGACAGGTCTATTAGAATATGACTATCAAAGAGAGAGAGTTCTACTCAAGTTCACAAAGAGACAGGAAACAAGAGAGGGAATTTATCGAAAAGGTCCCATTCAGGCCTAAAATTAAAATTTGGAAAAAGAATTGGAGCTACTTTGGGTTTTAATACAGACAAACCATATCAAATTTTTGAAACCACCGCAGGGGAACCCATGATTAAGACGCATAATCTGCTGGCACCTTTCCCTCCCTCCCCAACATCCGGGGTAGATTTTGTTCTTGTTTATTCAGATATTGTTGAAAGATCTTATTTCGGAGGTAAGAAAGTTAATATATTAGACAGCTTTAGTATGTGGGGTAGTAAAACGAGGGGGTATCATAATTACGTGTATTACCCCTTAGGGACTAAGGAATTGGATGCAATATCAATCCGTTTGACTGATCAAGAAGGACGAGCAATACACTTTCGTGAGGATGGTAGCACTATATGCATTCTTCATATTAGACCGAAACAGAAAACAATATAAAAGCAAGTACCCAAGCACTTGGGTTTATTCCGGAGCGAGGCATCATGAGGGTTACGTATATCCCTCCCTCTCCCGAGGAGTTCAATATCATATTTACTAGTGATCCCATAAAACTTCAACGAGGAGGGTCTCTAGGGGATATTGAGATATTTAGAGCCCCCAGGCATTCGCAACAGGGTGGTGGAATTTTTAGCCTATTAGCTGGGCTGGCTACAAGAGTCGCACCCTTTGTAGCAAAAGCCGTCTTACCATCGGCCCTAGAATTTGGTCAAAATGTTATAGGTGATTTACAGCAGGGAACAAAAGATTTCAGGTCTAGTCTTAAACAAAGGGGGGTAGAAGCGCTAAAATCGACTGCGAGACACATCGTTACTGGCCGGGGAAAGAAAAGGAAAAAAGTTAAAAGAAATGGCAAGAGAAGAGTAAATAAAAAGAAAATCCATCGTAGGAATTTAGGATATAAAGACGTGTTTAGCGCGATGTAATTTAGTTCCAGTAAATATGTGCGTGAGCAAAGACATTAACAATGGCATCTGCTGCTCCGAGAATTGCTGGCCATGTGGGGAATGAATTACCAACATCCCATTTTACCGCTGGCGTCGTAGACAGTTTTCCGAGACCCAACCGGATGAGGATAGTAGAGACATCAGTCACTGATCGCCAGACGTCTTTTATTCTCCCTACTAATCTTACCTCGGGAGGAGCTATCACTGATCGCTATCTCGAATTTCATATCAATGGCATAGAAGGAACTCTAATTGATTTAGCGAGTCTAGCTATAGAACTTCATTTAAAAGTCACGGCCCCAGACGGAAGTGCGTTAGGTGATGCCACAGACGTTATCTTCGTCAATGCTTTGGCGAATACAATCTTTAAGTCAAGCCAGGTTTATATCGGTGAAAGACTTGTAGAATCAAACCCCCATTTCAATTACTGGTCTTTTATAAAGTTATTAACTACTGCTAAATCCCACACTGTGAAAACAATTGGGCGTCTTGGTTATCTTTTCCAGGATTACAAGGGGACTTCCATTTCAAATGTACTTCCGCCTGATTATTTTACAAAATTGAACAAAATGGAAAAGGAGTGGGTGACTAAGGGAAAAAGAGAAGGACTTCATATCATTCACCCGCTTATGCTCGATGTTGCCTCAGTAGATGAATATTTGATGGATAACATAGATGTTCGTATCAAGTTGGAATTAGCTCCGAATGCGTGGTTCATTAATTCCACTGCAACTATCGAGGAATTTAGATTTAATCTCCAAGGAGCTAGACTACACGTTGATAAAGTCATCCCAAGACCACCGGCTTTACTGGCACTCCATCGAGCACTTTCGAATCCTAATAGTTCCGTGGAAACTGTCTTTAATAAAACACTTTACAGGACGTACGCGTTGGCTCCTAATCAGACTCAGGCAACATTGGATTTACCTTTCAATAAGGTCATACCTGAAAAATTATACCTGGCCATTGTTAATATGGAGAGCTTTAATGGAGTATTGAATAGAAATCCCATTTATTTCGGACATAATAATTTAAGTCATATAGGAGTAACGCTAAATGGTTCCACTTTATACGACATAAGGTCACAATTCCCAGAAAATTATTCCCATCTTTACTACGAGATATTAAAATCTTTATGGTTAACTTATGACTACCTAATTCATTTTGATTGTTACGATCGTGGACGGACTGTAATTGCATTCAACTTCAAACTCGAAATTGCATTAATGGATACTCTGGAGGTAGAGAAAAATGGGGACTTGCAGATCAATTTAACGTTTGATCAACAGATTAACGAAAATGGGCTAATTTATTGTTTGGAGAAACCCAGGGAGTCATAACTATCGATCAAAACCGGAATGTATATTGCGACGTCAGGGCGTAAGACATGAAAGTTTTCCTAGGGATTCTTTCAGCGTAAATACTCAGCCTGTAATAAATGAACACCCATTAATGAAAGGTTTCCTAAAAGAAGGTAAAAATATCCGCTGTTTTCATGATGGATAATTTTACAGGAAGTTTTTCCTAATAACAACAAAAACGCTGTTACAGGTATTTTAGAATAAGTGTGTGTGTGGCCAAAAAAGGACTACTATTATGTGCATATTTAATTGATATTTTATTGTTGTTGTTAACATTTTTGCTTTAATATTTTTGTTTTTATTTGTTTCCTTTCCTTACTACTATACCTTCTATGTTCAACCATTTGTCAATAAACAAAGAAATTATTATTATTATTATTATTATTATTATTATTATTATTATTGTTGTTGTTGTTGTTGCGGTTTTTGTTGTTATTATTATTATTATTATTATTATTATTATTATTATTATTGTTGTTGTTGTTGTTGTTGTTACCTGATCTACAACCTTAGTTGGAAAAGCAGAATGCTATAAGCCCAAGGGCTCCAACAGGTAAAAATAGCCCAGTGAAGAAAAAGGAAATAAAACCAAAAAATAGAAACTCAAATAAAACAACAACTATAATCAACGTAAAACTAATGCCAAGACCCAAATCTCGTAAACATCAACAACAAACTTGGAATAAACACTAAACAAGGCCTCTCAATTCTTAGAGTTCTGGGTCTCAATGCCTTAAGGCCTCTTAACGATGTCTAATTTGTCCATTCACTTCGATAGTCTAGTTAACACGAGCTAAGGCTTTCGTACAATAAGACCTAGAGATTCTCGTATATTGACTGGCGTTATCGAACGCCGAGGATAGAGAGAGAGTTTGTTTACATCGGGATTGGGCGAAGGAGATAATGACTTTCGTACAATACATTGTAAGAATTATTGTTTGTGAGATGGTGTTATCTAACAATGTAAAGATGAGCTTTGTTGCTGTAAAATTAGTTATCATGAAATAGTTATTTCAAAATATTTTAATTTAATTGTTCTTTACTTCTCTTGTAGCTTATTTATTTCTTAATTTCCTTTCCTCTCTGGGCTATTTTCCTGTGTTGGAGACCTTGGGCTTATAGCATCTTGCTTTTCCAACTGGGGTTATAGCTTAGCTAGTAATAATAATAATAATAATAATAATAATAATAATAATAATAATAATAATAATAATAATAATAATAATAATAATTATTATAATAATAACAATAATAATAAAAGTAATAATAATAATAATAATAATAATAATAATAATAATAATAATAAAAATAATAATAATAATAACTATAATATCAATAATAATAATAATAATAATAATAATAATAATAATAATAATAATAAAAACAATATTTATATTAATAATAATAATAATAATAATAATAATAATAATAATAATAATACTTACTAGCTCCACTTAACAAGGTTTAATTTTTATTAAATAGAAATTATTTCTACAAGTAAAGAAAAGAAAACATAGCAAATAATTATGATATATAACAGGAAATTTCACCCACAAACCTTTGGAGTATTATGGCAGTCTTTATTTGGGCCAATTAGAATCCTCGTGATTCTGTCTCCTATCATGTTTTCTTTTATTATTATTATTATTATTATTATTATTATTATTATTATTGTTTTTAATATGAATATTGTTGTTGTTATTATTATTATTATTATTATTATTATTATTATTATTATTATTATTATTATTATTATTATTATTATTACTCGCTAGGTTACAACCCTTGTTAGAAAAGTAGAATATTATTAGCCCAAGGTTTCCAACAGGGAAAATAGCCTGGTGGGAATCAAAGATAGAATTTAATAACTTTGAATCGTTGGAAATATATTTCAATTAGTTTTGAGCCGTTGACGTTTGGATGTTTCTCGACTGTTTTCTGTTCTATCATGTCTTTATTAAGGTCTCTCTCTCTCTCTCTCTCTCTCTCTCTCTCTCTCTCTCTCTCTCTCTCTCTCTCAGTATTATTAAGAGAAGTAAAGACATAAAGCACAATACTATGAGAAACATTTATTTGAAATTTAATCTCTCTCTCTCTCTCTCTCTCTCTCTCTCTCTCTCTCTCTCTCTCTCTCTTTTCTGTTAATAGAAATCCTCAATTAAATATAGACATTTTCTGGATGCTTTTGCTTTTACTTCAAAACAACTGAATGTTCAGTTCTGTTATTGTTGTGTAGTGACCAATGAAACTATAAACAAAACAGTATACAAATTAATAAACAAAAAGTAAATAAAATAGTTAATAAATCAGTAAACAAAACGTTAAATAAAACAGTAAACAAACCAGTAAATAAATCAGTTAATAAAATAGTAAATAAAACAGAAAGCAAAAAAGTAAACAAAACAGTAAACAAAAAAATAAATAAAACTGTAAACAAAAAAAGTAAACAAAACAGTATATAAAAATATAAATAAAACAGTAAACAAAACAGTAAATAAATCAGTAAATAAAACAGTGAATAAAACAGTAAACAAACAGTAAATATAACAGTAAACAAATCAGTAAATAAAACACCTAAAACAGTAAACAAACAGTAAATAAATCAGTAAATAAAACAGTAAATAAAACAGTAAATAAAAGAGTAAATAAAACAGTAAACAAACAGTAAATAAATCAGTAAATAAAACAATAAATAAAACAGTAAATAAATCAGTAAATAAAAACGTAAATGAAACAATGAATAAAACAGTAAATAAAACTATACAAATTAGAAAAAAAAAACAGTAAACAAAACAGTAAATAAAACAGTAAATAAATCAGTGAATAAATCAGTAAACAAAACGGTAAATAAATCAGTAAATAAAAAAATGAATAAAACAGTAAATAAGTCAGCAAATAAATCAGTAAACAAAACAGTAAACAAAATGATAAAAAAAATCAGTAAACAAAACAGTGAACAAAAGAGTAAACAAAGTTGCAACTGTGAACGAAGTCTGTTGTCTGTCACAGGTTCATTTGAGAGAGTTTCTTTCAATCGGTTGAAGCCTTTCTTGTATTGGTGTGTGTGTTCTTGTGTTCGTGGACACTTTAGAAGTTATTTCAAAGTAAACTTTGTATTTGTTTATGTTTAACTAAAAATCACAACAGGTGACACATGATTGGCACAAAATGTGTTGGTATTTCTCTTTCATAGACACTAACAGATGTGTGTGTGTGTGTGTGTTTGT
>NC_090758.1:11174884-11185546 GCF_036898095.1 Palaemon carinicauda
AACTTATGATAGATAATTGATAATCAATTTATAGCAGTTAATAATGTTCCCTAATTGAGTCTTATTAGAGTACAATATTCTTAACTCTGACGTCATATTGTCATGGTCTCTCCATTGAAAGTAATATTCCTAACTCTGACATCATATTGTCATGGTCTCTCCACTGAAAGTAATTTTTCTAATTCTGACGTCATCTCATGGTGGTCTGTTCCTTAAAAGTAATATTCCTAACTCTGCTACCGTAGTGTCATGGTCTCTCCATTGAAAGTAATATTCTTAATTCTGACGTCATATCATGGTGGTCTCATCCTCATAAGTGATAATCCTAATTCTGACGTCATTGTAGGTTGCTGTGTCAATTCAAAGTAAGCACTAATATACATAAATATCATTCAAGAATACACCTCTACTTCACAAGCTTTGATTTTGGGCTTATGACACCCTCACAAAAGGTAGCCAATACTACATACCACACATTGCCCCTTAGAAATATAATAAAAAGGAGTTATGGATCCACCTGAGATGTCAAAAGTAAAATTTCCTTTGTGGATCAATCATCAATCCAGTAACTTAACTTAGTAACCCAGATGAATTATTCCCGTTTTCTTTAACTCACACAAACATGTTTGAGCTTCTGTTTTGATACAGATCACATAATTTGATGGCTACAAATCTTAAATCTTCTTCAGAGATTCATATGTACTTGGAATATTAACTTACCATCCTAAGACTGAAGTGGCCCATAATCACCTCCAGAGACAATTAAATCTTCATGAAAGACCCAAAAACCTCTTTCAGCTCTTATTGTCCCTTTGTTGAGAGTCCGGTAACCTCCAATTTTACTTTTAGACCTTAAGAAGGCCAGGACATAAAACCTGCCTCTTGTCCTACTTAAGAAAAAAATACGTTCTTACCTCCTCGTTTCTGATTGGTCGAAACGGCATAAATCCACAACCAATCAGGATAAAGTATTCTTCTCTGGATTTACTTGAAGTTTCATGGCTTAGTAAGATTTTTTTTCTTTTAGTGGGAGTCCAGTTTGTAAAAATCCTTATATTTTTTTTTATTGAGTCATATTTCTTCTGGCAGGAAATCAGTTGTGTTAAATTATCCCTTTCTTAAAGATATTTGCAGACGTTAAAGATTCCTGGATTTAAATTTGTCTTACACTTTGTCTTACACTAGGTACAGTAAAGTAAAGTAAGGGTAGGTACAGTAAAGTAAAGTAAAGTAAGGGTAGGTACGATAAAGTAAAGTTGAATAAATTAAGGGTAGGTAAGGTGAAATAAAGTTGAGTAAAGTAAGGGTAGGTAAGGTTAAATAAAGTAAAGTAAGGGTAGGTAAGGTTAAATAAAGTAAAGTAAAGTAAGGGTAGGTACAGTAAAGTAAAGTAAAGTAAAGTAAAGTAAGGGTAGGTACAGTAAAGTAAAGTAAGGGTAGGTAAGGTTAAGTAAAGTAAAGTAAAGGTAGGTACGGCAAAGTAAAGTAAAGTAAGGATAGGTACGGTAGAGTAAAGTAAAGTAAATAAAGTAAGGGTAGGTACGGTAAAGTAAAGTAAAGTAAACTAAATTAATGGTAGGTACGGTAAAGTAAATTAAATTAAAGTAAAGTAAGGGTAGATACAGTAAAGTAAAGTAAGGTTAGGTACGGTAAAGTAAAGTAAAGTAAAGTAAGGGTAGGTACAGTAAAGTAAAGTAAGGGTAGGCACGGTAAAGTAAAGTAAAGTGAAGTAAAGTAAAGTAAGGGTAGGTACGGTGAAGTGAAGTGAAGTAATGTAGCGGTAAGTAAGGCAAAGAAAAGTGGAATAAAGTGAGGATAAATAAGGTAAAGTAAAGTGAAGTAAAGTGAAGCAATGTGAAGTAAGGTTGAGTAAGGGTGCGTAAAGTAATGTAAAGTAAAGTAAAGTAAAGCAATGTTAAGTAAGGTTGAGTAATGTTGAGTAAAGTAACCTAAAGTCAGGTCAAGTAAAGTAAAGTAAAGTAAGGGTAGGTACGGTAAAGTAAAGTAAAGTAAGGGTAGGTACGGTAAAGTAAAGTAAAGTAAGGGTAGGTACAGTAAAGTAAAGTAAAGTAAGGGTAGGTACAGTAAAGTAAAGTAAAGTAAGGGTAGGTAAAGTAAAGTAAAGTAAGGTTAGGTTAGGTAGAGTAAAGTAAAGTAAGGGTAGGTACGGCAAAGTAAATTAAGTAAAGTAAAGTAAAGTGAAGTATTGTAAGGGTAGGTACGGTAAAGTGAAGTAAAGTAAAGTAAAGTAAGGGTAGCTATGGTAAAGTAAAGTAAAGTAAGGGTAGGTACGTTAAAGTAAAGTAGAGTAAAGTAAAGTAAGTGTAGGTACGGTAAAGTCAAGTAAAGTAAGGGTAGGTACAGAAAAGTAAAGTATAGTAAGGGTATATACAGTAAAGTTAAGTTAAGTAAAGTAAGGGTAGGTAAGGTAAAGTTAAGTAAAGTAAGGGTAGGTAAGGTAAAGTTAAGTAAAGTAAGGGTAGGTACGGTAAAGTAAAGTAAAGTAAAGTAAGGGTGGGTATGGTAAAGTAAAGCAAGGGTATGTGCGGTAAAGTAAAGTAAGTTAAAGTAAAGTGAAGTAATGTAAGGGTAGGTAAGGTAAAATAAAGTAAAGTAAAGGGTAGCTATGGTGAAGTTTAGTAAAGTAAAGTAAAGTAAAGTTAAGTAAGGGAAGGTAAGGTAAAAGTAAATTAAAGTAAAGGGAGGGTAGGTACGGTAAAGTATAGTAAAGTAAGGGTAGGTACGGTGAAATAAAGTAAAGTAAGGGTAGGTACGGTAAAGTAAATTAAAATAAAGCAAAGTAAAGTAAGGGTAGGTACAGTAAAGTAAAGTAAAGTAAGGGTAGGTACGGTAAAGTAAAGTTAAGTAAAGTAAGGGTAGGTACAGTAAGATAAAGTAAAGTAAAGTAAGGGTAGGTACTTTAAAGTGAATTAAAGTAAAGCAAAGTAAAGTAAGGGTAGGTACAGTAAAGTAAAGTAAAGTAAGGGTAGGTACGGTAAAGTAAAGTAAAGTAAGTGTAGGTACGGTAAAGTAAAGTAAAGTAAGGGTAGGTACAGTAAAGTAAACTAAAGTAAGGGTAGGTATGGTAAAGTAAAGTAAAGTAAGGGTAGGTACGGTAAAGTAAAGTAAAGTAAAGTAAGGGTAGGTACAGCAAAGTGAATTAAAGTAAAGTAAAGTAAGGGTACGTATGGTAAAGTAAATTAAAGTAAGGGTAGGTACGGTAAAGTAAAGTAAAGTAATGGTAGGTACGGTAAAGTAAAGTAAAGTAAAGTAAGGGTAGGTACGGTAAAGTAAAGTAAAGTAAGGGTAGGTACGGCAAAGTAAATTAAAGTAAAGTAAAGTAAGGGTAGGTATGGTAAAGTAAATTAAAGTAAGGGTAGGTACGGTAAAGTAAAGAAAAGTAAAGTAAGGGTAGGTACAGTAAAGTAAAGTAAAGTAATGGTAGGTACGGTAAAGTAATGGTAAGGTAAAGTAATGGTAAGGTAAAGGTAAGGTAAGGTAAGGTAAGGGTAGGCTAGTCAAAGAAAAGGTAAGGTAAAATAACCTAAGGTAAGGTAAAATAAGCAAAGGTAAAGTAAGGCTAGGCAAAGGTTGGTTAGGTATTGTAAAAATAGGTATTGGCTTTTATGAGGAAAGGTAAGAGTAGGTAAGTAGACAAGGTAAATTAAGAGTATAAGGTGAGGGTAAATCAAGGTAGAGATAGGTAAAATAAGAATTCTTAAGGTAAGGTATGGGTAAGTAAATTATGAGAAAGAGAGTTAAGGGAAGGAAAAGCATGGATAGGTAAGGTCAGGACAGGTAATGGGAAAGTTAGCCAGGTAAGGGTAGGTAAGATGAGGGTAGGTAAGGTTAGGCAAGGCAATGTAAGGTAAGGTATGCAATATGAAGGTATTATTATTATTATTATTATTATTATTATTATTATTATTATCATTAGCCAAGCTACAATCCTAGTTGGAAAATGTTATTTTTATTAATAAAATAAATTTTTGAATATACTTACCCGATAATCATGTAGCTGTCAACTCCGTTGCCCGACAGAATTCTATGGAGGGATACGCCAGCTATCACAATACTAGAAGGGGGTGTATTTACCAGCGCCACCTGTGGCCAGGTACTCAAGTACTTCTTGTTGACACCTCCTCAATTATTCCTCGGTCCACTGGTTCTCTATGGGGAGGAAGGGAGGGTCGATTAAATCATGATTATCGGGTAAGTATATTCAAAAATTTATTTTATTAATAAAAATAACATTTTTCAATATTAAACTTACCCGATAATCATGTAGCTGATTCACACCCAGGGGGGGTGGGTGAAAACCAGTGTACAAGATTAAAGGATAGCTAAGTATCCCATATTTCATATAATCAGTTATCCACAATAACAATGAAATAATAAGTACCTGGTAAGGAAGTCGACTTGAACCGTTACTCTGCCTTTAATAAGATCGTCTTCCTTACTGAGCGCAGCGTTCCTCTTGGGAGGCTGAATCAACTCAAAGGTGCTAAAGTATACAGGGCTGCAACCCATACTAAAGGACCTCATCACAACCTTTAACCTTGGCGCTTCTCAAGAAAGAATTGACCACCCGCCAAATCAACAAGGATGTGGAAGGCTTCTTAGCCGACCGTACAACCCATAAAAAGTATTCAAGAGAAAGGTTAAAAAG
Organism: Palaemon carinicauda; assembly: GCF_036898095.1. Classification (NCBI taxonomy): domain Eukaryota; kingdom Metazoa; phylum Arthropoda; class Malacostraca; order Decapoda; family Palaemonidae; genus Palaemon; species Palaemon carinicauda. Next base: position 11,179,554 of record NC_090758.1, read on the forward strand.
TTATGGGATTATGGGAATGTAGTGGCTGAGCCCTCGCCTACTACTGCATTCGTTGCTACGAATAGACCCAGGGTGTAGCAGTACTCGTAAAGAGACTGGACATCTTTGAGATAGAATGATGCGAACACTGACTTGTTTCTCCAATAGGTTGCATCCATAACACTCTGCAGAGAACGGTTCTGTTTGAAGGCCACTGAAGTAGCCACAGCTCTCACTTCATGTGTCCTTACCTTCAGCAAAGCAAGGTCTTCTTCCTTCAGATGAGAATTTGCTTCTCTAATCAGAAGCCTGATGTAGTAAGAAACTGAGTTCTTAGACATTGGTAGAGAAGGCTTCTTGATAGCACACCATAAGGCTTCTGATTGTCCTCGTAATGGTTTTGACCTTTAGATAGTACTTAAGAGCTCTAACTGGGCAAAGTACTCTCTCCAGTTCGTTCCCCACCATGTTGGACAGGCTTGGGATCTCGAACGACTTAGGCCAAGGACGGGAAGGAAGCTCGTTTTTAGCCAAAAAACCGAGCTGTAAGGAACATGTAGCCGTTTCAGATGTGAAACCTATGTTCCTGCTGAAGGCGTGGATCTCACTTACTCTTTTACCTGTTGCTAAGCACACGAGGAAAAGAGTTTTTTAATGTGAGGTCCTTAAAAGAGGCTGATTGGAGCGGTTCAAATCCTGATGACATTAGGAACCTTAGGACCACGTCTAGATTCCAGCCTGGAGTGGACAACCGACGTTCCTTTGAGGTCTCAAAAGACCTAAGGAGGTCCTGAAGATCTTTGTTGGAGGAAAGATCCAAGCCTCTGTGGCGGAAAACCGCTGCCAACAAACTTCTGTAACCCTTGATCGTAGGAGCTGATAGGGAGCTTACGTTCCTTAGATGTAACAGGAAGTCAGCAATCTGGGTTACATTGGTACTGGTTGAGGAAAACTGCATTGGCCTTGCACCAGCTTCGGAAGACTTCCCATAAAGACTGATAGACTCTGAGAGTGGATGTCGTCCTTGCTCTGGCAATCGCTCTGGCTGCCTCCTTCGAAAAGCCTCTAGCTCTTGAGAGTCTTTCGATAGTCTGAAGGCAGTCAGACGAAGAGCGTGGAGGTTGGGAGTACCTTCTTTACGTGAGGTTGACGCAGAAGGTCCACTCTAGGAGGAAGAGTCCTGGGAACGTCGACCAGCCATTGCAGTACCTCAGTGAAACATTCTCTCGCGGGCCAGAGGGGAGCAACCAACGTCAGCCGTGTCCCTTTGTGAGAGGCGAACTTCTGAAGTACCCTGTTGACAATCTTGAACGGCGGGAATGCATACAGGTTGAGATGGGACCAATCCAGCAGAAAGGCATCCACGCGAACTGCTGCTGGGTCTCAATCGTCTGCGGGTGGGAGTGACGGTCTCGGTAAGACACGCCCACAACCACCGAGAATACTTCTGTGCGCCGATCAAGGCCTGCTGAACCCTTATGCCCTTCGACATTGCTTCTCCCCTGGGCTTGGGAGCTTGCAAGAGGTCCCGGACTGGGAGGACGACTGGCGCGCACAAAAGTACCCTCACGCACTAATCACTTATCACTTTGATTTCTGTTTGCACTTATTTCACTGAACTCGAAACTTAAGTGGTTTGTACCTGAAATACGCAATTCTATCCTTTCTCAAAGTTAGTAATTGCGAAAACAGAATTACAATGTAACAGAAAAATCTAATGAAAGATAAAATCAGTGGTTGGAAAGAGACTAAACACTAGATCACTCTAGAAACGTTTAGTTTCTTCCCCTAAAGAGACTAGGGAGAAGAGCAAAAATCGATAATGGACGTTACTCGTACGCCTGGCAGGCTTGAATGAAACGTTTATCCTCTTTCTCCCTCCGTCTCTATCTCTCTCTCTCTCTCTCTCTCTCTCTCTTGACTTAGAACCTGAGAGAAGAGCCCAATCATATATATCGTTAAAACATATTATTGTTAAAGGAAAAAACTGAAAAGTTCCTTTATTAGGATCAAAACCATTAAGTTAAGAAAGAATGAACAAAAACGCTAGACACGGTTACTCTTACTGCAACGTGAAACCGTGAACATTCTTTCTCTATCGTAACGATAGAGTGCAAGTTGAACGTTCTGAACGTCAACAACTGCAGAGACAAAACAAAACGTTAGTTCAGCTTTGAAAACAGTACGAGACTGTCAAAGAAAATCTTTCAAACTCTGTGGCGGAAATAGCATAATATGTTAACAGGTAAAACCGAAATGACGGGCTCAAAGTTTATTAACTTCGGTAAAAGACCGCCTACTATTAGGAAGGTCGAATATAAACAAATATAAAAATTAATTTTAATGAGTTTAAAATAAAAGGAAGTTAATCGAAGAGGCCTATAAGAGGCGGAGAGATATAAAATAAATCTATAACTTTGTTAAGCAAAATTAAGAAAGAGAGTCTATACTCTCTTAGACACCAACACTTCCGTCTAAGGGAAGGGTCGGCCATTGAAAGGTGAACGAGAGTTCATACTCTCTCGTCACCAAAATTAATCAAATTAATTCCAAAAGCTAACTAAGCTAATATAGAAGTTTTCCAGTAAAGCGACAGCCGAAATCAAAGAGAAATACTTCACCAAAGTCGTGAAAATACTCCAAGAACATAAGCGTATCCCAGAACGTCTTGCCGGAAGCACGACAGAGGAATAATTGAGGAGGTGTCAACAAGAAGTACTTGAGTACCTGGCCACAGGTGGCGCTGGTAAATACACCCCCTTCTAGTATTGTGATAGCTGGCGTATCCCTCCATAGAATTCTGTCGGGCAACGGAGTTGACAGCTACATGATTATCGGGTAAGTTTAATATTGAAAAATCAGGATGCTATAAACCCAAGGGCTACAATAGGGAAAAATAGCCCAGTGAGGAAACGAAATAAGAAAATAAACTATGTGAAAAGTAATGAACAAATAAAATAAAACATTTTAAAAACAGCAACAACAGTAAAACAGGTGTTTCATATATAAACTATAAAAGAGACTTATGTCAGACTGTTCAACATAAAATAATTTGCTGTAACTTTGAACTTTTAGAAGTTCAATATATTCAACGAACTATTTTGGAAGTAAGGTAAAGTAAGGTTAGGTAAGGTGATTGTATGCTAGGAATGAGTAGACAAGGTAAGAGTGGGTAAGACAAGGACAGGTAAATTGAGGGTAGGTAAGATAAGGGTACAGAAAATGTAAAGCGAGGTTAGGTAACTACAATATAAAAGGAGAATTTACATTCTAAATTTTGTAATCTACAATCTTTGTTGTCTTTTTTAATATTAAAAAAAAAAAACATCCAAGATACGCTCTACACAAATCTTTTCTGCTAAGCCTACTCTGAGAATAGGCCTAATCTTGCATGAAATTACGAATCAAGGAAATAAGTATAGGCCTAGGCTATAAAATACACTTCTATCGGATGTTTCACACAAGAAATATGGTTCTTTAACAGTAAAATCATTTAAAATATCAATGATATTATTACACATTACCTTCATATTAATGGGAAACTGAAGAATTGCACGACACCGTTCAAAATATATTTCAGTTTACTGTTTACTGTTCCAAACTTCCAATGATTTTTCAGCAACAGCTTTCACTCACAAAATGGTTCCAACAATATTCAGCCAATTTGAAAGTTTTTTACTTTGCATTTTCATTTATTCATTCCCCAATTTTAATAACCTTGATCAATCCAATTCGTTAAGATATTCATTGAATTGCTAGCGTAAAATGTAGCTAGAACTAGCTGTAGGGAGGTTGACAGTAGAAGTATGAATTATTGTTATTGAAAGATATATAGAAAGACTTCGAAAAAAAGAGGAAGAAGGAATTCTTTATATAAAAAGGACATTAATCTATTTAATTTGAGTAGACCACAATTAATATTCTACGAAATTAATTTGGGTAAAACCGTTTTTTTTTTTTTTATAATATAACTTCATACTGACTTTATTACCATCTTCACTATCAATTATTTAATCCCGTTTTCTATAAATCAACTAAATATGAAATAATAAAATTAATTTTCTCTCTTCTCTCTAAGTCTTTTTATATTGTTCCATATCAACGGGAGAGAGAGGAGAGAGAGAGAGAGAGAGAGAGAGAGAGAGAGAGAGAGAGAGAGAGAGAGAGAGAGGGGTTGCTAGTGTTGTTAATAGCATAAAAGAAAATCATCAAATTTATAATTATTGAACTGTTTAGCCATACATTTCTTGGCCAATCTTACTAATTAGGTTAAATAATTAAAAGAAAATATTATCTATTAATCCATTTAGAAAATCTAATCTAATAACCTGCCATTCTAAAAATTCCGTATTTCACCCATATACTTTAAAAAATCTAATATCTGTGCAAAATAACTATAAATATTTTAGAATATTTTCACCCACAGAAATTAAGATTGAAACTTTAAAACTTTGGAAATTTGAAAAACAAGAATAATTTTCTTTTGTTGGGAAGTTTATATTATGAATAGCTTGTGCGAGGTTGAATAAACTCTCTCTCTCTCTCTCTCTCTCTCTCTCTCTCTCTTCTCTCTCTCTCTCTCTCTCTCTCTCTCTCTCTCTCTTTCCCCACACAATCACACAATTTGATATACAGTATGTATATATTTCTATTTCTGCTGATCATTTCCTTTGGATTATATTATCACACAAAACTCTCTCTCTCTCTCTCTCTCTCTCTCTCTCCTCTCTCTCTCTCTCTCTCTCTCTCTCTCTCTCTCTCTAACCAACAAAAGTGTGATTATCCAAAATGAATTTCCTCTCTGACATTTTTTTTTTGTTTTGTTCGAAGTTTTGAGCTTGAATAACCGATACTTCTCTCTCTCTCTCTCTCTCTCTCTCTCTCTCTCTCTCTCTCTCTCTCTCTCTCTCTCTCTCTCTCTTTCTCTCTCTCTCTCTCCTTCCTTGTCTACAATGATGAATAGGCAATTAAGTGTCAAGCAATGAATCTTCCAGTCGACCTCATTATTCAAAGGAAATTTCCCTGCAACGAAAATATATCCTGATATATTATTATTATTATTATTATTATTATTATTATTATCGTCATAATCATTATTATTATTATTATTATTATTATTATTATTATTATTACTAGCCACGCTACAACCCTAATTGTTAAATCAGGTGAGATTAATAAGATTCATTTGACCCTATTGATTTCAAAATCAGTAATCTACTTGACCTCATTTGACCCGTTTTCCAAAGCCAAGGTCAACTTCAACTGTAATTAACAAAGCAATAAATAAGCAAATGTGAAGTCCAGTATGTATTGTAATGAGTCTCATGTAAATAGGTCGTTCATTGTATTGGAGGATTCTCTTTGTTTCATGACGTTCGAAGCGATGGAATAGTTAGACGTTTGTCTGGAAACGTTTCGAAGCAGAGCGAACGTTTGCTGTTTAAAGAGGCTTTCTTTCTGAGGTCAACTCTCTCTCTCTCTCTCTCTCTCTCTCTCTCTCTCTCTCTCTCTCTCTCTCTCTCTCAATGTTTTACCAAAGTGCAAATGGAGTGTCCGTGGATGAACTAAACAGTCTTTGAGACATCCATGATCCTTGTAACTCTCTCTCTCTCTCTCTCTCTCTCTCTCTCTCTCTCTCTCTCTCTCTCTCTCTCTCTCTCTCTCTCTCTCTCTCTACCAAAGAGCAAATGGAGTCTCCATGGATGGTCTAAAAAGTCTTTGAGACATCCAATATACTTGTAACTCTCTCTCTCTCTCTCCTCTCTCTCTCTCCTCTCTCTCTCTCTCTCTCTCTCTCTCTCTCTACCAAAGAGCAAATGGAGTCTCCATGGATGGTCTAAAAAGTCTTTGAGACATCCAATATACTTGTAACTCTCTCTCTCTCTCTCTCTCTCTCTCTCTCTCCTCTCTCTCTCTCTCTCTCTACCAAAGAGCAAATGGAGTCTCCATGGATGGTCTAAAAAGTCTTTGAGACATCCAATATACTTGTAACTCTCTCTCTCTCTCTCTCTCTC
>NC_090758.1:11186046-11193546 GCF_036898095.1 Palaemon carinicauda
TTCTAGATTCCGAAAGGATATCAAGACGCGAACAGGAGAGGGTACTAGGCTCTCTCCAGTTTGCTTCAGTGACAGACCCAGTGCTAAGAGCACAGCTAAAGGATGCAACCGGAGTTTGGAGAAGGTATGCATCAAACGCACGAAGAGACCTGAGAAGACCAGTGCCGCCTCGGCTACGTACTCTTCTCAGACCTTGGTCCCAAGCCAGACATCTAAAGAAGTCGGTTCTTCTTCAGCCACCTCCCCCGTCGATGACGATTCACTCAGACGCCTCAAAGGAGGGATGGGGAGGTCACTCTCATCGGAAAAAAGTCCAGGGGACTTGGTCCAAGCTATTCAGGACCTTTCATATAAACTTTCTAGAAGCTATGGCAGTGCTCCTTACCTTAAAGAAAGTCTCCCCGCGTCACTCGATCCACATAAGATTGGTGACAGACAGCGAGGTGGTTGTGAGATGCTTGAATCGACAAGGGTCGAGGTCACCACCTCTCAACCAAGTGATGTTAGCCATTTTCCGATTGGCGGAAAAGAAGAATTGGTACCTGTCGGCAGTTCACCTTCAAGGAGTCCGCAATGTGACAGCGGACGCTCTATCCAGGTTCACACCGATAGAGTCGGAATGGTCCTTAGACGCAGGATCATTTTCCTTCATTCTGAATCAAGTCCCAGAACTGCAAATAGACCTCTTTGCGACGAAAGACAACAAGAAGTTGCCCCTGTACGTGTCCCCGTACGAGGACCCCTTAGCGGAAGCAGTGGACGCAATGTCCCTCGACTGGAACAGATGGTCCAGGATTTATCTGTTCCCTCCTCACAACCTTCTGTTGAGGGTCCTCAACAAACTGAGATCCTTCAAGGGGTAGCGGCAATAGTGGCCCACAAGTGGGCGAACAGTATGTGGTTCCCCTTGGCGTTGGAACTACAGATGAAGTTCGTGCCGCTACCAACATCCAGTTCTGACCCAGCGAGTCCAGAAGTCGACTGTCTGCGCTTCATTACAGAAAACCCAGACCCTGCAGCTCATGATTTTCTCGCCCTAGCGGTGAGAAAGCGCTTCGGGATTTCGAAAGCCAGCATAGACTTCCTAGAGGAATACAAGTGCAAATCGACTAGAAGGCAATATGAGTCATCTTGGAGAAAATGGGTGGCCTTTGTAAAGGCAAAGAATCCGCAGGAGATCTCAACAGATTTCTGCTTATCTTTCTTCATCCACCTCCATGGCCAAGGATTGGCAGCTATCACGATTTCAGTGTGTAAATCGGCTTTGATGAGACCCATTTTATTTGCCTTCCAGATCGACCTAGGTAACGAGATCTTTAATAAAGTTCCGAAAGCCTGCGCTAGGCTCAGACCTTCAGCACCTCCAAAAGCCCATTTCATGGTCTTTAGACAAAGTTCTTCATTTCGCCTCCCTGTTGAGCAATGAAGAATGTGCGTTAAAGGATTTAACGCAAAAAGTTATTTTCCTATTTGCACTCGCGTCCGGGGCCAGGGTTAGTGAGATCGTAGCCCTCTCGAGAGAGGCAGGTCGTGTTCAGTTCCTGGATGGGGGGGAACTGAACCTGTTTTCCGGATCCTACGTTTCTCGCCAAGAATGAGGTTACCCACCAACAGGTGGGGTCCCTGGAGAATCTGCCCTCTGAAAGAAGATGCATCTCTATGTCCAGTAGAATGCCTAAAGGTCTATCTTCGTAGAACTTCAGACTTCAAGGGTAGTCAACTATTCAGGGGAGAAACATCAGGCTCAAATTTATCTCTGAATCAACTCAGAGCGAAAATGACATATTTTATTCGCAGAGCGGATCCTGACAGTACACCCGCAGGTCACGATCCGAGGAAAGTTGCCTCATCCCTAAATTTCTTTAATTGTATGGATTTTGAACATCTCCGTTCATACACGGGCTGGAAATCTTCCAGGGTGTTCTTTCGCCACTATGCGAAGCAAGTAGAGGAACTTAAGAGATCTGTTGGTAGCAGTGGGTCGTGTAGTTAACCCTACTGTTTAACTCTGCGAGGAACAGTGGTCTTAATTGGGACGATTAAGTCCAGGGTGAGTGTGTAGGTACATACTGTACTACAAACTAAATGAGGGCACCAAGTGCCCATATAGACTGTTCCTTCCTTCAAAGGTGAACCTTGCATAAGTTCAGACATGTGTGCCAAGCGTTTCTAACGCTGATATGATTGATTTGTAATACAGATTTTTTATGACTTGATACCTTGGTATCTTATTAAAGTGGTGTTTAATGGTTTTTTCTTTCAGATAAACAAGTTCTGTTTACTATCATACTTATGGTTAAAGTTTTGGGTTACCCTCTTTTTATATAAATATATATATTTGTTGTTAACCTGTCTGTTTATTATCTGTCAATAAACTTGTTCTTGAGAACCTTGCGTCTCTTTCACCTGTGTCAATTTATTGGTATAATTGAGCATTTTAATTCTATGTATCTTATCTGGGATAATTCTGATAGAATTGTTCTGTTTTGCAAGCTATGTTGCATTGGTTTATGTAAGTCCCCTAATGGGAGGGACTCCGTCCCATAAAGGGACGAGGGCGGTTTTATAGTTTCTTCCTATGCGGATATAAACCTTTGTCCAATACAAGTATTGTGCGGATTACTGGTCAATATATTGACGCAGTGGTTCTATACAAACTATGCTTTACTTATTATAGGGCGAGACCACTATATTAGCTTGCCTGGTATTCATACATAGATATATATACTCTTCGAGACTTTCCAGAGTCTAGTAGGACTCTTCCCTGTAGGGGGCAGGAAGCTCTAACATAGTTTATAGTTAGTTGAAAAGATGTATAACGGTAACATCTTAGGTCTCTAGGTCTAGTCGACCGGGAATAAATATCTCCGGGGAGTACGGCACGTTCTGAGAATCCACAGATACAGTAATGCTCTGGTACACTTCCATCAGGACGACATGGCTTGAGCCCAAAAAACGGATTTTGAGCGAAGCGAAAAATCTATTTTTGGGTGAGATAGCCATGTCGTCCTGATGGACCCGCCCTTGCCTTTCTAAGAAAGGGCTGTAGGACCCCTCCCTACATACAGTATCTGTAGCACCTCGTGTACGCTACAAGGAATACAGATGGCGCCAGGATTGGCGCCAGGCACGCATACGAATCGGGGGATAGGGAAGCCTTGGGAGGGGCTCCCCTTTTTCTTTCCCGAATTCGTATCTCGTCAATCTCCCTCCTACGAGACGAATCTCTGTTCAGGTCGTAGATTGCCATGTGACGTGTCTAGAATACGTCCTCTGATATGTCGCGATATCCCTTTCACGAGGGATACTCGCTCCAGGAGTTAGAATTCTGGTACCTTAAGGTAATTCTCTGGGAATATCGCCGTAGTTGTAATATACCCTAGGAAGCTACCCTATAGGAACTTCCATCAGGACGACATGGCTATCTCACCCAAAAATAGATTTTTTGCTTCGCTCAAAATCCGTTTTATATATATATATATATATATATATATATATATATATATATAGTATATATATATATATATATATATATATATATATATATATATATATATTTTTTTTTTTATATGTGTATATATATATATATATATATATATATATATATTATATATATATATATATATATATATATATATATATATATATATATATATATATATATATATATATATATATATATATATATATATTTTTATATATATTATATAATCACATACATTTGTGTATAAAATAACATTCATAATAATCATATTATAAATAATAACTTACTTTTTAAATGGTTCTGTTTAGAATTTGGGAGAGAGAGAGAGAGAGAGAGAGAGAGAGAGAGAGAGAGAGAGAGAGAGAGAGAGGAGAGAGAGAGAGAGAGGTGGACGACTTTCCCTTTTGTTAGAAGCGAACCACAATTTATTCAGAACGGTATTTTGCAAAGTTTCATAATATAAATTTCTTGCCGTCGCCATGAGAGGAAAGGAAAGCATTTTCAACATTTAAATTTCAACTTTATTATACTTGAGAGATGATGCGAAGATGAAGACTCTAGATGAGTTTATAAAGATTTTCAAGTCACTTGATTTTTTTAATGTATGCGACACTCTCCAAGATGGCGAACCTTATGGAAGTGTTCTTCAAGATATCGGAACTTATAGAAGAGTTCACTTGAAGATAGTGGACATTATAGGTGAGTTACTCTTGAAGGTAGTGGACCTTCCAGAGGAGTTCTTCTTGAAGATAGTGGTCCTTTCAGGTGAGTTATTCTTGAAGGTAGTGGACCTTAGAGAAGAGTTCTTATTGAAGATAGTGGACCTTATAAGAGAGTTCCTCTCGAAGATGATGGGACTTATAGAAGAGTTCCTCTTGAAGATAGTGGACCCTATAGAAGAGTTCCTCTTGAAGATGGCGGGACCTTAAGGAAGATTTCCTCTTGAAGGTAGTGGACCCTATAGAAGAGTTCCTCTCGAAGATCGTGGAACTTATAGATGAGTTCCTCTTCAACATGGTGAAACTAATAAAAGAGTTCATTTTTGAAGACCAGTTTTATCCCTGGAAATGGGAACACGAAGGTGTTAATAAGGCTAGAGAGAGAGAGAGAGAGAGAGAGAGGAGAGAGAGAGAGGAGAGAGAGAGAGAGAGAGAGAGAGAGACTAAAAGCAATTCTTGCGAAATGACCATAATTTTATTTCTTTAAAGATTTTGTATATTTCGCTTGGTTATATTATAGTTATGGTTGTTATCATAGTTGTCATAACAAAAATAATTTCAAATAAATTCAAATAAACTTCAAATAAACATATTAATAAATCAACTTGATTCATGAATGTATTTTAAAATGACAATTTTCTGGCAACAGAACCCAGTTGAATTGGAAACACAAAGGGAAAAACAAATGTTGACTCAAACTCAACTTTCAAAACAAAATGTTATTGAACATAATTCTATATTCCAATTGGACTTACCGGTGAGAGAGAGAGAGAGAGAGAGAGAGAGAGAGAGAGAGAGAGGAGAGAGAGAGAGAGAGAGAGAGAGAGAGAGAGAGAGAGATCATGTATATATAATAATAATTCAATCTCTCTACTTTACAGTTGTTCAAAAGATGCAAGATATTGAAGACCACTTTTCCCTAGAATATTCAGTCAAGTAATTATCTGTCAATTAATTCTGAGAGAGAGAGAGAGAGAGAGAGAGAGAGAGAGAGAGGAGAGAGAGAGAGAGAGAGAGAGAGAGAGAGGAGAGAGAGAGAGAGAGGAGGTAAATAGTTTTTGTTCGAGGCTGTTTGATTCATCAGGAGAGTTCGAGGGAAAGTTTGAAGTATGTATCCATAAATATATTTTCAGCTGCTGTAAAAGTAGGATATTGGTATAAATGAATGAATGAGTAAATAGATAAATACGTGAATAACTGATAATTGTTACTTTTGTTTATTTCATGAGGATTTAGATCCACAAGTCTGGGTTATATTGCTGGGCGTTGGGGGTCCTGTGGGGGCATTCTTAGTTACATCTTGAGGTAAAAGTCAGAAGTTGGACATCAAGAAGAAAGAAAGAAAGCAAACAAGAAGGAGGAAGTAACGGTATAAGGAAATAAGGAAATAAAGGGAATAAGGAGATAAGGACATAAGGAAATAAAGAAATAATGAAATAAGGAAATAAGGAAAAGGGATAGAAGGGAATAAGGAAATAAGATTATAATGAGATACAGGAAATAAAGAAATATTGAAAAAGGGGAATAAGGAAATAAGGAAATAAGGAAAATGGGAAAAGAAGGGAATAAGGAAATAAGAAATTTAATGAAATCAGGAAATAAGGAAATAAGGGAATAATGAAGTAAGGAAATAAGGAATCATGAAATGAGTGAATAAGGCAATATGAAAATAAAGAATCAATAAGGTATAAGGAAATAAGGAAATAAGGGAATTAAGGAGAGAGAGAGAGAGAGAGAGAGAGAGAGAGAGAGGAGAGAGAGAGAGAGAGAGAGAGAGGAGAGGTAATCTAAGTTCTCATATGTTATTCTATATTTCATTCTATTTACCTTAATCGCCAAACAGCTATATTATAGAGTATGTCCCTAATATAAGACAGTGATCAAATAGAGCCCAGTAACAGTATAATATAAAAGGGACCTCATAGCTGGACACATCAAAGGCGATAAATGATAAAAAGGCTATTCAATCAAATGTCTATTTTGATTACAAATGATCCTTTTTACATATTGGTAAAAGGATCAGCCCATAGTTTATGGTATGTGAATCAGTTAAACCGGCCATCTACAAATTGATCACAGCGCCATCTCTTGGTTTTCAAAGCTAAGGATCTCAGAAGATGGTTGAAAAAGGTTTCTCTTGGACACCAATAGATGGCATCAGTTACACATTCTGTCAAATTGGGAAATTCCATTTTACCAGACGGGGGAGGAAATGTTGCACTTTTTCTTTTAAATTACTTTCTTACCTAGAAATTACATTCCTCTTTGGATTTTCATAGGACATACGTGTGCTAATTACGTAAATGTATATGTCGCAAATACAGGAAATAAATCTAGCATTGTATTAAGAAACATAAACTTTATATATGAAAAATTTCTAACCCATGGTCATAGTGGCTTCACCTAGTCGTGACGTCATGGGTCTCTTCAAGAGGCGAGTCTCATACTTACTTTCTTTGCCGATAGATGGCCCTCGGCGTGTACTTTTTGAAGTAAAGGAGATTTTTTATTTACGAGAGACGTGTCTGGGGGGTGTTGTTGGGGGGTTATGGGGTAAAATGTTTCCTCGAAGCAGTTTTAACCGCTTTATCAATGGCGCCCAGTATTTATTTTGGTGATTTTTAAGTTACACGAAAGAGTATTATGAAGTTTTATCTGGTTTTTTAAAACGATATTCATATTGAATAAACCTATAATGGTGCTTTTATTCGTACAATAATATTTGTTAAGCAGAATTGTTTTTATGTTGAACAGGCTGCCATAAGTTTATATATGAAAGATCTATTCTAATGTTGTTACTGTTCTTAAATATGTTATTTTAGTTGTTCATTACTTCTCTTATAGTTTATTTATTTCCGTATTTTCCTTTCATCAGAAGGCTATTTTTTTCTGTAGGAGCCCTTGGGCTTAATACATCCTTCTTTTCTAACTAGGGTTGTAGCTTAGCTAATAATAATAATAACAACAACAGCAATAATAATAATAATAATAATAATAATAATATTTTTTTTTACTAGATTACCTAGATTACTAGAATTGTTTTGCATAACGTAAACATAAACAATAGATTTTTTACAAATTACATTTACTTACATCAAGAACAACAACAACAACAAATGCCGCTGTTTCTGTGTAATAGGCTTCCAAGCCTTGAAAGGAAAGAGGTAATTATGACAGGTGTTTCATAGCATTAAAACAAGTGTTTTTTATCAACAGAACAGGTGTTTTACGAAAGAGGAACTGGACACCTGTAGCGGTTAATCAATCTAATTATTTGAACTAATTAGGATGAAAATA
>NC_090758.1:11202880-11220538 GCF_036898095.1 Palaemon carinicauda
AGTAAACCTGGTTCTGATGAATCCACGGATAATGAGGGCAGACTATATATATATATATATATATATAGTCTGCCCTCATATTCCGTGGATTCACCTGAACCAGGTTTATATATATACATATATATATATATATATATGTATGTATATATATGAATATATATATAAATATATATACATATATATATATGTTATATATATATATATATATATAATATGTATATATATATATAATATATACCTGTATATATATATATATATAATATATTTATATATATATATTATATGAGTGTGTGTATGAGTGTATTAATTTCTTTCATCATGAAATCACAAACTAAACTATTCCCTGCTTGACTGTAAAATCACCTAAAAGGTTCTTTTTCCTTTTGTTCTCGAAGGAAATTGTCTGTTTTATGCAATTTCTTTTCTCTCTTTGGCAAGGACTCGGTCATTTGGTTTGGAAAAGACGTCCTTTGGAAATAAAATAAAAGAAGAAGATGAGTTGGAGGATGAAGGAAGAGAAAAAGGAAGGAGAATTATTGAAGGAGAAAGGGAAAGAAAGAAATGATAACTTTTGACAAGAGGAAGAAAGAAAGACTAATGTTAAGTAAGAGGGAAAGTGATATAAGAGGAGATAAAAAAGACAGAAGATAGGAATAGGAATATGGAATGGACTAGAGAGAGAGAGAGAGAGAGAGAGAGAGAGAGAGAGAGAGAGAGAGAAGTAACTTCTAATATAAAAAAAATTTCCTTGAAGAAACTCTCATTTTTTCATAGGAAGATTATTTGGTGATTTCCTTATCCAAAAAAAAACAATCAAAGATAAAGATATTTGGATGACGATTTTAGCGAAATAAGGTTTCCAAATTCCTAATTCTGAAGTCATATTGTGGTGGTCTGTTCCTTAAAAGTAATATTCCTAACTCTGACGTCATATGGTGGTGGTCTGTACCATGAAAGTAATATTCCTAATTCTGACATCATATTGTGGTGGTCTGTTCCTTAAAAGTAATATTCCTAACTCTGACGTCATAGAGGGTTCCTGTGTCAATTCAAAGTAACCACCAATATACTTAAATATCATTCAAGAATACTCCTTAGAAATCTCATGAAAAGGATGTATGGGTGCAACTGAGTCGTCATAAGTAAAATTTCCTTTGTGGATCAATCATCAATACAATAACTTAACGTAGTTACCCAGATGCATTATTCCCGTTTTCTTTACCTCACACAAACATAATTGAGCTTTTGTTTTGATACAGATCACATAATTTGATGGCTACAAATCTTAAATCATCTTCAGAGATTCATATGTACTTGGAATATTAACTCACCATCCTAAGAGCTGAAATGGCCCATAATCACCTCCAGAGACAATTAAATCTTCATGAGAGATCTAAAAACCTCTTTCAGCTGTTATTGTCCCCTTTATTAAGAGCCAGGTAACCTCCACCTTTACCTTTAGACCTTGAGAAGGCCAGGACATAAAACCTGCTCTTGTCCTACTTAAGAAAAAATTAAGTTCTCACCTCCTCCTTTCTGATTGGTCGAAACGGCATAAATCCACAGCCAATCAGGATCAAGTATTCTTCTTCGGATTTACTTGAAGTTTCATGGCTTAGTAAGGATCTTTTTTCTTTTAGTGGGAAACCGTTTTTTTTTATTGAGTCATATTTCTTCCTACAGGAAATCAATTGTGATCAATATCCCTTTCCTAAAGATATTTTCAGACGTTTAAGAATTCTGGATTTACACTTTGGGGGGAGAGAGAGAGAGAGAGAGAGAGAGAGAGAGAGAGAGCATGCTCTATTTTAATGCTTGAAGAATTGAAGTGAGAATGGTTAAGAAAGTATGTACATTTTTTACAATTCAAGAGAGAGAGAGAGAGAGAGAGAGAGAGAGAGGAGAGAGAGAGTGAGAGAGAGAGCATGCTCTATTTTAATGTTTGAAAAATTGAAGTGAGAATGATTAAGAAAGTATGTACATTTTTTACAATTCAAGAGAGAGAGAGAGAGAGAAAGAGAGAGAAAAAAAGAAAGAGAGAGAGAGAAGAGAGAGAGAGAGAGAGAGAGAGAAGGGGCTATACAGACAGAAGAGAGAGAGAGAGAGAGAGAGAGAGAGAGAGAGAAGGGGCTATACAGACAGAGAGAGAGAGAGAGAGAGAGAGAGAGAGAGAGAGAGGGGTAATTATCTCGCTTGAGTGAGTCTTCTTCACATCATGACAACATTATTAGTCTCCTTTCGAAAATACCTGGGAAATATGACACTTACTTACAATATATTACTACTACTACTACTACTAACTACTACTACTACTACTACTACTACTACTACTATTCCTGACTCGTTCTTCCTCTATATTATTAATAAAGAACGGCATGTTTGGCTATATTATAAATATATAGATATATTTATACTAGTGCATGCGACCCATCAAAAGTGACGACTGATTATTGTTTCTCTCAGCAGTGTATGACTACTCATTCTCCCCTCTACACGGGGGATGGTGAGACGAGGCTGATATATATATATAGTATATATACATATATATATGTATATATATGTATATACATATATATATATATATATATATATGTATATATATATATAATATTATATATTGTGACGGGTCAAGAGTAGGTTGTGACTCAAAGGCGACATGAATGCAACTAACTTTATTTCAGACACATCGAGTATATACTCACTAGGTCCCGGTAAGAAGGTCACAAAATACAACGATATTAACAATGAAATCCTTATCTCAGATTCATAGTGATAAGAATTTCTGCAGAATTAAATGAAGTATTAAAAAAACGCTTACAGGCTCTACTGTACCTGGGTTATTAATAAATCCGGTTGTTTAGTTATATAATTACGAAGGAAGTCTCTATTATAGTATTCAAAATCAGGATTATTCACAAATCAGGGTGTAAAGTTACAGAATTTTGAATGAATATTCTATTATACATACTTGAAACAAATGAGTCCTTCATAAATCGGGTTGTATAGTTATAGAATTATGAATGAATGTACTATTATACGTACCTCAAACACCAGAATTATTCACAAATCAGGTTTTATAGTTACAGAATTATGAAGAAACAGTTCCATTATGCGTACTTTTAAACAACTGAGTCCTTCATAAATCAGGTTTTATAGTTGCGGAATTGTGAATGAATGTTCTATTATAAGTACTTTAAACTCAGCATCATTCATATATCAGGTTTGTATAGTTATAGAATTATGAATGAAGGTTCTATTATACGTACTTCAAACACCCGAGTCCTTCAAAAATAAGGTCAGATTATTACCAATCCTAAATATAAGATCAAAACAAAATCATATTTTTCAATCAAATAAAAAGATTCTGAATTTTCCTCTGATCTCCAGATACCCAAAACAAAATGAGAACACTTTTGTCGTATGCCAACGTAATAAGTTAAATTATAATTCAAAGGGTTCTAAGATTTTTTTCACTCTCTCTCTCTCTCTCTCTCTCTCTCTCTCTCTCTCTCTCTCTCTAGACAATATTCAAAATCTATATTTTATAAAAGTTGTCTTTGAGATTGTGAGAGACCAAATTACTTTTACTCCTACATCTGAAGATTATTATTATTATTATTATTATTATTATTATTATATTATTATTATTATATTATTATTATTATTATTATTATTACCCAAACTACAAGCCTAGTTTGAAATGCAGGATGCTACAAGTCCAAGGGTTCCAACAGGGAAAAATAGTCCAGTGAGAAAAGGAAATAAGAAAATGAATAAACTCATTTATAATTTTATCAGAGTAAACACATGCTCTCTGTTATTCTTACCAGGTAATTGTCTGATGAGAGAGAGAGAGAGAGAGAGAGAGAGAGAGAGAGAGAGAGAGAGAGTATGTCTTACACCCTTACGCACACACAACAACAACAACAACAAATGCAGTTGTTTCTAGTCCACTGCAGGATAAACAACTCAGACACGTTCTAATTCATGTCTGGGTTTGGCCAATTTTCATCACAAACGCTGCTCAGTGTAGATTGGCGATGGTGGGAGACTTTTGTTTGATAGCTCACAGCAAACCAGCTTAGTATAGGTACCCCTGACTAGTAGAGCTTTGCTGATCATGGCGATACACAGACATTTCACCATGATAAGGTTCTGTATATATATATATATATATATATACATATACATATTATATATATATATATATATGTTAATATATACATATATACTGTATATATAAAAATATTTATATATATAAATATAAATATAAATATATATATATATATATATATATGTATATATATTAAATGAATATATATATATATATATGTATATATATTAAATGAATATATATATATATTATATATGTATATATATATATATATATGTATATATATTAAATGAATATAATATTTATATATATATTATACATGTAAAAAACAGCGCGAGAAATGAATAAAAAATTCTAGAAATAACGAAATACTTTATTCCGATCATTTACAAACGATGAGAAAATATCTTCAGGGGAACTCTTTTTCGCATTCTCAAAACACTCATCCTATAGCTGTGACTTTCAAACAAACGCGAAAATAAGGAGATTCTTAATTCGTTCGAAATTCTGAACACGTTTTGAAACCTCGATGTCTTTCAGAGTCGTTGAAAGATTTTTTTTTTTAATTGTTGTTTTCTTTTAACCTAGAAATCTTATACATGAAGAATAATTTAAATCAATCTTTTATATATATTTCCTTTCAAGAGTAAAACTTTAAATCTCAGAACACGGAAGAAAGTAAAAGAAATCCAGAGCTTTCAAGATTGAACAGATTTCCATCTGATGTAAACTATCCTCTTAATAGCTAGTTAATACTAATCCTAAGTCATTCCTATCAATTGATGGTCTAAAAACTACCAGGATTCATCATAGGAATTAGTGAGTGCTACTCAACATGCAATACATATAATCAGCACCCAAGCCCCATCTCCACCCAAGATAGAACCAAGAAGTGTCAGGCTATGAGTGCTGATGACTCAGCACGGAGATCTATAGACTTCCCCAAAACCCCCATCCTTAGCTCACAATGATGGTGAGGTTGCAGACACTAAAGAACTAGCGAGTTTAAGCAGGACTCGAACCCTGGTCTGGCGATTTCCAATAATAATAATAATAATAATAATAACAATAATAAAATTAATAACAATAATAATAATAATATTAATAACAATAATAATAATAATAATAATAATAATACTAATAATAATAATAATAGTACTACTACTACTACTATTACTAGTAATAATAATAATAATAATAATAATAATAATAATCACGCGAATTAGTCCGTTGTAAGTTTAAACAGAATTCGTTTAACTTTCGGCTTAAAATAACAAGTTTATTCATCCCATTCAATTTCACAGACAAATGAAGTCATAATTGATAAGTCTATTTGAAAAAAAAAAAAAAGATCTTTAGGAAGAGAAATTGAGTGTGAGTTTTATGAAGTTCGACGAAGATTGAATTAAAACTTCAAGTTCTTATTTTGAAAGTCAGTGGCTTACAAAGGTATCACTGCTAAAAAGTATATATGCTTTCATGGGGAGAGAGAGAGAGAGAGAGAGAGAGAGAGAGAGAGAAGGAAATGAAGAGAGAGAGAGAGAGAGGAGAGAGAGAGAGAGAGAGAGAGAGAAGAGAAAAAAAAGAATGAAAGAGAGAAAGAGAGTGAGAGAGAGAAAGAAAGAGAGAGAGAGAGAAGGAAAGGAAAAAAGAGAGAGAGAGAGAAGGAAAGGAAAAAAAGAGAGAGAGAAATTTTCAGTAAATTTCTCGGCCAGTTTAATCTAGTTAAATTTTGAGGGGATTCAGCAATTTTGACAACGGACAGTAATATTGACCAATTTTGGCCAATCTCGGATTTTGGCCATTTTGACCTCTCTAGATCTTTGGAGATTTCACTGTTCAAAATAAATTCACTATTACAATTTTAACTTTTATTGGAAAATGAAAATATATATATTATACAATATATATATATATATTATATATGCATATATATATATATATATGCATATATATATATATATATATATTAATTTACAATATTTTATACTCCCCTATATACTGCTGCAAGTTTTACTAATGGATATGGTAGACCTTCGGCACATGCACCAACGGGTGTTAATTTCATATAGCATTTACTGCTAGTCACCCTTCCAAGTAATGACCAGACCCAACTGTGTATATATATATATATATATATATATCCACAATAACAAATACTGCCATTTCAGGTCCACTGAAACACAAAGGCCTCAACTATGTCCTTATTCCTGTCTGGCCAATAGCCCAGGGAAGAGAAGAAACAAGGAAAAAATAAAATATTTTAAGAATTATAATATCATTACTGTCAAAACAAATCTATTTTTTAAATATCGTAAACAATGATCTGATATTCCTTTTTAAAACTATTTATTTGCTATTTATGTATTATGCATTAATATCAAGGAGTATGAATTTTGGTTTATGATGATTATAAAAATATGACAAGTTTTATCTTACTACGAAAATATGATTGTGTTTTATTTAAAATGATTCACAATTTTGATAATTTATTAAACATGAATCACTTACGTGTTATGGTTGATTATTATTATTATTATTATTATTACTAGCCAAGCTACAATTTTAGTTGAAGGAGCAGGATAATATAAGCCCAAGGGCTCCAAC
Source organism: Palaemon carinicauda (assembly GCF_036898095.1). NCBI lineage: Eukaryota > Metazoa > Arthropoda > Malacostraca > Decapoda > Palaemonidae > Palaemon > Palaemon carinicauda. Next base: position 11,209,602 of record NC_090758.1, read on the forward strand.
AGGAAAAAATAGCCCAGTGAGGAAAAGAAATATGGAAATAAATAAACAACAAAAGGAGTAATGAACAATTAAAATAACATGTTTTAAGAACAATAACATTAAAATAGATCTTTTATAAATAAACTAAAAAAAGAGACTTATGACAGCCTGCTCAACAGGAAAACAATTCTACTTAAATATTATTGTACGAATAAGAGCACCATTATTAGTTTATTCAATATAATATCGTTTTAAAACCAGATAAAAATTCATAATAATCTTTCTTTTAACTTAAAAACCACCACAATAAATACCAGGCAACCTTAATAAGCAGTTTAAACTGCTCGAGAAAACATTTTACCCCATAACCCCCCAACAAGACCCCCAGACACGTCTCCAGTAATTAAAAAAAAATTCCTTTACTTCAAAAGTGCACGCTATCGGCATAGAAAATAAGTATGCGACCCTCCTCCTGGAGAGACCTATGACGTCACGACTGGGTGAAGCCACTATGGCCGTTAGGTTAGAAATTCTTCTTACTTGAAGTTTATGTTTCTTAATACAATACTAGATTTATTTCCTGTAGTTGCAATATATGTATTTATGTAATCAATACATGTATGTACTATGAAAAATCAAAATATGAATGTAATTTCCAGGTAAGAAAGTAATTTAGAAAACAAAGTACGACCTTTCCTCCCCGTCTGGTGAAATGGAATTGCCCAATTTGACGGAAAGTGTAATTAATGCCATCTAGTAGAGTCCAACAGAAACATTTTCCACCGTACTCTGAGATCCTTGGTTTGAAAACCCATAGATGGCGCTGTGGTCAATTTGTACTTAAGCGGTTCAAACTGCTTTACATAGCCCAAACTATGGAATGATCCTTTTATCATTAAGTAAAGGGTGACTTTGTCATCAAAATAAATATTTGACTGAATTGCCTTTTATCGTATATAGCTTTTGATATGTCCAGCTATGAGGTCCTTTGATTGATACTGTGACTGGCCTCTATTTGATGACTGTCTTATATTAGGGACATAACTCTCTCTAATATAGCTGTTTGGCGAGTTAAGTAAATAGAACAGTTATAGAATGACATATGAGAACTTATATTACCCGCCCCCACCCCCCCTCTCCTCTCTCTCTCTCTCTCTCTCTCTCTCTCTCTCTCCGGAAAGTCAATTGGAATATAGAATTGTGTTCAATAACATTTTGTTTCAAAACTTGAGTTTGAGGTCAACATTTGTTTTATCTTTGTATTTTCAATTCAACTGGATTATGTTGCCAGAGAATTGTCTTTTTGAAATACATTCATAGATTATATTGATTTATTAATATGTTTTTTTGAAGTTTATTTGAATTTATTTGAATTTATTTTTGTGTTATAACAACTATGAAAGCAATCATAGTCATAATATAACCAAGCGAAATACTGTATACAAATTATTAAAGAAATAAAATTACAGTGATGATTTCACAAGAATTGCTTATAGTCTCTCTCTCTCTCTCTCTCTCTCCTCTCTCTCTCTCTCTCATTGGCCTTATTAACACCTTCGTGTTCCCCATCTCGCAGGACAAAACTGATCTGCAAAAAGGAACTCCTCTATAAGTTCCGCTATCTTGATGAGGAACTCTTCCATAAGGTCCATCATCTTCGAGAGGAACTCTCTTATAAGGTCCACTATATCTAAGAGGAACTCCTGTATAAGGTCCACTATCTTCAAGAGGAACTCCTCTATAAGGTCCACTATCTTCAAGAGGAACTCTCTTATAAGGTCCACTATCTAAGAGGAACTCTTCTATAAGGTCCACTATCGTCAATAGGAACTCCTGTATAAGGTCCACTATCTTCAAGAGGAACTCCTCTATAAGGTCCTCTATCTTCAAGAGGAACTCTCTTATAAGGTTCACTATCTAAGAGGAACTCTTCTATAAGGTCCACTATCTTCAATAGGAACTCCTGTATAAGGTCCACTATCTTCAAGAGGAACTCCTGTATAAGGTCCACTATCTTCAAGAGGAACTCTCTTATAAGGTCCACTATCTAAGAGGAACTCTTCTATAGGTCCACTATCTTCAATAGGAACTCCTCTATAAGGTCCACTATCTTCAAGAGGAACTCCTCTATAAGGGTCCACTATCTCAAGAGGAACTCTCTTATAAGGTCCACTATCTAAGAGGAACTCTTCTATAAGGTCCACTATCTTCAATAGGAACTCCTGTATAAGGTCCACTATCTTCAAGAGGAACTCCTGTATAAGGTCCACTATCTTCAAAGGAACTCTCTTATAAGGTCCACTATCTAAGATAAACTCTTCCATAAGGTCCACCATCTTCAACAGGAACTCTTTTATCTGCCACCTTGGAGAGTGTCGCAAACAAAAAAAAAAAAAATCAAGAGACTTTAAAATCTTTATAAACTCATCTAGAGTCTTCATCTTTCGCATCATCTCTCAAATATAATAAAGTTTAAATTTTAAAGCTTGAAACAGATTTCCTTTCTTTTCACATCAACGGTAAGAAATATATATTATGAAACTCTTTGCAAAATATCGTTCTGAATAAATTGTGGTTCGCTTCTAAACAAAAGGGGAAGTCGTCCACCTCTCTCTCTCTCTCTCTTTCTCTCTCTCTCTCTCTCTCTCTCTCTCTCTCTCTCTCTCTCTCTCTCTCTTTCTTCGCCATGGTTCCTGCTGAAATGCAGATTTCTGTTCGGATTTTGGTAATCTGGAATTTGGGTCGAAAGGTATGTACGAATTCCAGTTTTTTCTGGAACTCCTGGAATTTTTGAATTCTGTGAATTGCATAGTACATTAAATCTCTCTCTCTCTCTCTCTCTCTCTCTCTCTCTCTCTCTCCTGAAAATTCTAAACGAAACCATATAAAAAGTACGTTATTAATGTGTGTGATTTTATATATTTATACGTATATATATATATATATATATATACATATATATAAATATATATATATATATATATATATATATTCACAATACAACACCTGTAGTCATTGCTATTCCGCTGCAGGACAGTAGCCCCTGTCATGTCCTTATTCATTTCTTGGGTTTGGCCATTTTCATCACCATGTTAGCCAATGAGGAATGGTGATGTTTGGAGATTTGCGTTTGATCGTTTAGAGCAAACAACCTAGTATGGGTAACCCTGACTAATACAGCTTGGCTGATCATGGCGATACACAAACCCTTTCGCCAGGCTGGAAAGGGATCGTCAAAGCTGTACTAGTCTAGACCACAAATACTAGGTTGGTTTGCTCTGAGTGATCAAACGAAAATCTCCCACCATCACCGATCTTCACTGGCCAGCTTAGTGATGAAAACTGGCCAAACCCCAGACATGAATGAAGACATGTCTGAGGCCTTTGTCCTTCAATGCACTAGAAATGGCTGTATTTGCTGTTAGTATTGTTGTTGTACATATGTACGTATATATATATATATATATACATATATATATATATATATATATAGATATATATATATATATATATATATGTATATATATATAAATTTGTATATGTATATATATAAATGTATATATATAAATTTATATATATATATATATATATATTCATATATATATATATATATGTGTGTGTGTGTGTGTGTATATATAATATATATATATATATATATATATGTATATATATATATATATATATGTGTGTGTGTGTATATATGTATATATATATATATATATATATTTATATATATATATATATATATATTATATGCTGTATATATATATATATATATATATTATATACTATATATATATATATATATATATATTTATTTATGTGTGCACACAGTATATGAAATCATCATCAGACTTAACTGGATCGACTTTCAATTCCAATCTTTTCCATCTCTCTCAATTCCTCTGTCCAAAGTAAATAAAAGTAAATTCTTCTTCTACGGGTCATTTAAGGTCAAAGTAAAAATAAAAGAGGTCATGTGGCCAGGTTGGCGTCGCATGAAAGGTCAAGTATATCTTGGATTATCTATTCGGAGCTAATGTCCTAATTGAGTAGGGGGTGGGGTGAGAGCTAAATCAGATTTTTCGTCAATTATTCTATTATCAAAAAAGAAGGAATAATTTTGATTTGAATTATTTCTTGGGTTAAAAAAATCTAATATATTTTTACTCTATTGATGAGGGTATATTGATAGATATTTAGATGGTGATATAGATAGATAGATAGATAGATAGAAAATTGCAACTCGATTGACATTATATAATAATGTTTTTTTTAAATAAAGCTGACAAGTAAAATCTCTCTCTCTCTCTCTCTCTCTCTCTCTCTCTCTCTCTCTCTCTTCAATCAATTATTTTTTATTAATTTTTATTATTATTATTATTATTATTATTATTGTTGTTGTTGTTGCTGTTGTTGTTATTATCAATTGTCTTTCAGGAATTATAACCAGAAATTATATTCATAACATAACAAACATTTCAAAATGTCTCATAAAATCCTTTTCCTTAAAAACAAAAAAATTATTTCTGTGATTAACGATCAATTATTAAAATGTATCGCTCAGAAAAACTCGTCTATTGTTCAGACGCTTCAAAACGTAATTTTCTGAAGAACATGATCGAAGACCTCCATCCAAGACTCAAAATTGATCGCTTGGTAAGTTTACATATCGCTCTAACAAACATTGAATTCTTCAATGATTTTAACCGAAGAATTTTGAAATGCATCGATGGAAATTGAAAAATATTGTTTTATTCTATCATTCAGCCAATACATTGTAAAAAAGGATATTAAATCAACGAAGTGTTTTAAAAAGTTGATGAAAAAATTCGATAGAGTCAATAGGTTTAGTTCAGGGAATATATTCCCTGATATATTTGTAGCATTTATTTACAGGAAAAAGTTTATTTCGTTTAACGAAGGATAGAATCAAAGTGGGGGGGAGGGGCAGTTGAGCTCTCTCTCTCTCTCTCTCTCTCTCTCTCTCTCTCTCTCTCTCTCTCTCTTTCACGAGATGAGAGAGATTTAGAGTTAAAATTCTCTTTAAAGACGATAAGGGAAGATTTTATTTAGATGGTTTCATATTTCTAGCAATAAAAAAATGAGAGAGAGAGAGAGAGAGAGAGAGAGAGAGAGAGAGAGAGAGAGGAGTGAGAAAAAAAGAGAAAGAGAGAGAGAGAGAGAGAGAGAGAGAGAGAGAGACAGGGTGATGGAGAAAGAGAGAGAGATAAGGAGTGAGAGAGAGAGACAGAGAGAGAGAGAGAGAGAGACAGGGTGATGGAGAAAGAGAGAGAGATAAGGAGTGAGAGAGAGAGAGAGAGAGAGAGAGAGAGAGATAGAGAGAGAGAGAGACAGGGTGATGGAGAAAGAGAGAGAGATAAGGAGTGAGAGAGAAAGAAAGAGGAAAAGAGAGAGAGAGAGAGAGAGAGAGAGAGAGAGAGAGAGAGAGAGAACATAAAAATCTTTACGAAATATACAAGCACTTTAACTCTTCTGTTGCAATTGATTGATTGATTAACCATAATCAATCAAGCAGCGTTGCAAACCACAATTCTTGTGAGTTAAGGATGAGGTGTTGGTGAGAGCTTGTAGTTCTACTAGCTGAGTCATCAGTAGCCATTGCCTGGTACACCCTGGTCATAGCTTCGATAAAGAGAGGCTTAGGCGCTGATCATATGTATATATAGTCAGTCACTAGGGCATTGTCACTGTCCCTTTGCCTCTGCCATTCATGAGCGGACTTTAAACCTTTAGAAACCTTCAGTGTCAGAAGTAATTTCGTTTTCTCGTAAATCGAACCCTGTTGGAAAGAGTGGTTTAAGCTGTTCTATATCCCTTCTACAGTCAGACCATGGATTCTTTTCTCTCTCTCTCTCTCTCTCTCTCTCTCTCTCTCTCTCTCTCCTCTCTCTTTACTTTGGCGGCTATAATCTTCCCTTCTTCAAGATATCTTTACCTTTTCTTGCTTTTTTGGGGATAGATAAGCTCAAAAGATTTCCCTTTTCATCGGCTCTACGTTTTTCTTTTCCATCATCATTGTCAATCAAACAATATTAGCTTTGGTCATTGCATGGAAAGGTGACCGTCCTTCCGTATTCATAAGCATCTCCTTTAAGTAAGTATATAAGTAAGTATATAAGTGAGTAATTAATATAGTGGGTAAGTAAGTAAATCCTTCAAAGTCTCTGTCTTTCCTAATGAATAACATTATGTTTCCTCTCTCAGTAATTAGCATATCCTGGAATGGTCTGGAATCTGGAATTCAATCAGGATTTTCTCCCATCCTTCCAGGAGTGGTTCCTGGAATTCGATATCCCTTGAGATAAGACGAAGTGGTTGAATTTATAATGATACTTTTGGAATCCTTAAACAGATGATGGGTTGACCTACGTCAGAAATGTAAATTCATTGTTACAATTATTAAGACGCTTTTGCATTATTATTATTATTATTATTATTATTATTATTATTATTATTATTATTATTATTATTATTATTATTATTATTAAGTTCCCCAAAATCTATTCAATGACTCTCAATGATTTTCCATTTTAATATCTATTCACAAGAGATATCCTTCATCAAAGGACTCCAGTGTATTCCTTCAGAATAGATATCCAAAGGAAGCTCACAAATGCAGAATTATGCTGACATTGCAAGCAGAGAGAGAGAGAGAGAGAGAGAGAGAGAGAGAGAGAGAGAGAGAGAATTATAGAATCGTAGAATGACCTTTACTATCCAAATAACATTGAGTTTGTAATGGAAAAAATCTACCTTACACTTTGTGAACTCAAGAGTCAACCAACCAGCTTAGTGCTCAATCCCATTCACTCCTAGACTATGGAATTCATTTCCCATTGCTTTCAAATGCTTCCTCATTAAGATATAATTATTCATAATCTAGTGTTGCAAATAAAAATATTTCCAAATTATTAATACATTAATTATCGTCATCATTGGAACAAAAAACAAAGTTTTACTCTTGATAATCTCATGACAAACCACGAGAAAGCTTTTAATTCCATCAAAACTTCAGCAGTAATGAAAGCTATTCAAAGACAAGAAAAATAAAGTCAAAACATAATGAAGATATTGCCTGTCTCGGTGTCTCTCCAATTATGTGATAATTAATGTTATCTTGTTAACTTAGAATCACCCTCCGTTATCTAAGAAGAGCGAATAACGAACAAGATAACGTAACACAAGAGTGTAATAACCCTGGTGACGTGACATGAAATCCCCAGACGTCGTTATAAAAAAGCTTTACTCCACTGATTGATAATCGAATATTGCAAACACGACATTCTCCAAGTTTCGCTCAGAGGATCCATCTATCTTTCAAACATAAACAAACTTACCATGCTAATTGTTATGAAAGGTTTTGAAATATATTGAAAGTTAAAAGTATTGAAAACATGGTCATGAAAGGATGGATTATCCCAAATTATCGTTATTTATCGTTCAGACATAAGCACAAGTGCAGAGAAAATGCACCGAAGTGTATTGGAATGTATTGATATTTCTGGAACATAACGAAATGAATGTGAGGGCTTGATGTGAGACTTATCAAGTGACATGAAGGATGTTATATATATATATATATATATATATATATATATATATATATAAAGGTTTTACTTACTTATAAAATCAATATTAAATTGTTTTTCCTTATAGCATTTTGATTTTTCATATGTCAAGTTATAAGAAATATTAAGAAAAGTTTAATATATACATATATATATATACATATATATATATATATATATATATATTATATATATATATATATATATAATATATATATATATATATATATATATATATATATATATATATGTATATACACCATATCAAATCAACAACAAAACCACAAGAGATTAATAACAATTATGAATTAAACCTTGGTTATCTCTTTTTACAGAGAGCAGAATTTCATTAACCTTTCTTGGATCCAACCACTCAAAGAAGTACCATATACGTTTTATATATTTTCTGAAAATTTTATGAAAATCGGAAAAAATTGTCCAATAATATTTTTTACAGACAATCTCTATCGAAAAGATTCTGTTTATCCTTTTATTCAAGAAAAATATTGCAATAAGATCTTATTAATGGAAATTTTATGCCTCTGGAGTCAGATAGTGGCTGGTAAGGGGGTATAAGGAGAGAGAGAGAGAGAGAGAGAGAGAGAGAGAGAGAGAGAGAGAGAGAGAGAGAGAGAGAGAGAGAGAGAGGATGCCATCTGAAGAATATAATTTACAGCACTGACTGAGTTCTCGAAACCAGATTTTTCCAGTATTTTACTTCCAAAAGGCCTCCCTGATGCCATCTATTGGTAGATTTAGGAACATGGGAAAACTTAGTTAATCACCAAAGAAACAATTATATTCTTTCTTTGGAAATACTTCATGAATCTCTCATACACATATATGAGCATAAATACAAAGAATAAAAAAATATATAGGATAAGAATGCCTAAATTAGAAGCATCATTACAGATAAAAGACATATTAGAGTGTATTCTCGACTATAGGGTTGTGCCGGCCGACGTAGTAAGGTTCCTGACTGGTGATCGCCAGACAGGGGTTCGAATCCCGCTCAAACGTGATAATTTCTTTAGTCGCTGCAACCTCACTATCCTTGTGAGCTAAGGATGAGGGGTTCGGGGGAGGCTATAGGTCTATCTGCTAAGTCATCAGCAGGGAATGCCTGGCCCTACTTGTTCCTAGCTTGGGTGAAGAAGGGGCTTGGGCGCTCATCATATGAATATATGGTCAGTCTCAAGGGCATTGTCCTGCTTGATAGGTCATTGTCACTGTCCCCTGTCTCTGCCATTCATGAGCGACCTTTAAACCTTTATAAGTAGAGAAAATATAGTGATTTGTATAATGCATTAATGAATAATATTCATATGTTTTGATTATCATTTCACCATCGTGTCTCTCTCTCTCTCTCTCTCTCTCTCTCTCTCTCTCTCTTTCTCTCTCTCTCTCTCTCTCTCTCTCTCTCTCTCTCTCTAAAAGACATACATAATTCCCATGAAACTCCTACAACTAATTATTCAGTTTCAACTGTTTGTTTACTTTAACACTCTCTCTCTCTCTCTCTCTCTCTCTCTCTCTCTCTCTCTCTCTCTCTCTCTCTCTCTCTAAAAGACATACATAATTCCCATGAAACTCCTACAACTAATTATTCAGTTTCAACTGTTTGTTTACTTTAACACTCTCTCTCTCTCTCTCTCTCTCTCTCTCTCTCTCTCTCTCTCTCTCTCTCTCTCTCTCTCTCTCTCTCTCAATAATGTATAAAAATACAACTTATGTTTCTAAACCTTGGACTATGCCATAGCCTCTGTATAAGACCTCATTGTAGTCAGAAGGTTGAGTTTATGTCTTCCAGCTCCCTTGACTGCGAGGCAAACCTTAAGCTCTTCCTCATTCATCAGAATCCCCTTTCTCTGGGGGGAAATAAATGTCCTAATCCCGCCCCCCCCCCCCTTCCCCCCATATCCCCAGTCCATCAAATCAGGTGGAAAACCCGAGGGAAACATTGGGAAAAACAGCCTTAAAAAGAAATATCCCTCGTTTTGGTCAACATGTTTTTTCCTCTGTAAACTCAGAAAGACTTTTTTTCTAATAGCAAAAACTGTGCTAGTTTTATTTCCTATATCTAGAGTTTCTAACTTTAAGTTTTCTATCTTCTTGTGGCCTATTGCTGCACGTCTCAGGTTCCTATGGTCTGTTGCTGGTTCAATGAACACAGTTCTTTATCATTTTCCTTCCTTTTTTATCCTGGAATAGTTCTTGTCTTTTTTATACCTTCTATTGCATCTTTTTTAATTGCTTTCATAATAGATGCTCACAGATGTTCACTGACACCCCAATTCAACAAATTATTATTATTATTATTATTATTATTATCTAGCTCCAACATGGAAAATAGCCATGTGAAGAAAGGAAATAATGAAACAAAATAGTATGCCTGAGTGTACCCTCAATCAGAAGACTTTTAGACAGTGGAAGACCATGGTACAGAGGCTATGGCACTACCCAAGAATAGAAAATAATGTTTTGATTTTGGAGTGCCCTTCTCCAAGAAGAGCTGCTTACGTTATATAAAGAGTCTCCTCTACCCTTACTAGGTGAAAAGTAGCCACTGAACAACTACACTGCAGTAGAATAAGAATTTTTCTGTTAGGAATAGTGTTATCAGGTGTATGAGGACAGATGAGATGATGTAAAGAATAGGCCAGACTATTCGATGTATGTGTAGCCTAAGAAAAGATGAGCCCTAACCAGAGAGAGGGATCCAATATAGTACTATCTGGCTAGTCAAAGGCCCCAATACCTCTCTCAACACTTTTGATACCATGAAATTCTGATCAGTCCATAACTCCCAAAGATGATAGAATATTGACTTTTGAAATAACTATCAGACTTAATAAAAACAACGAGAAATATATTGAATAACGAATAGAAATATTCTATGAATCCATCAAAGGACATTTGTGTGTATCTCCACACTGAGCCAAAAACACAGCTCGTATATTGGGATTCAATCTTCAAATAACATCCCTTGCGCCAAGTGAAATTCTTTTGGGCAAACAGTTCCTTCCACCACAACATAACTCTCAGTGATATTTCCTGTGTACGTTTTGACCTTTATCTGGTAAGGGAATCTTCAATGACCTTGGGGAGGTAGAATTTAGAAGTAATATATATATATATATATATATATATATATATATATATATATATATATATATATATATATATATATATATATATATATATATTTATATATATATATATATATATATATATATATATATATATATATATATATATATATATATATACATAAATATATAAATATATATATATATATATATATATATATATATATATATATATATATATATATATATATATATATATATATATATATATTATAAT
>NC_090758.1:11228538-11244945 GCF_036898095.1 Palaemon carinicauda
ATCTACTTGGAATTCATTTTATGGTAACAGCCTCTGGCCGTGTGGAGATTAGAACTCCCACCTGTTCGGCTGGAAACCATGCCTGCAGGGACTATACCGACTGAGCTATCAAGCTATATTGATAGCTCAGTCGGCATAGTCCCTGCAGGCATGGTTTCCAGCCGAACAGGTGGGGCTTCGAATCTCTCTTGATAGCTCAGTCGGCATAGTCCCTGCAGGCATGGTGTCCAGCCGAACAGGTGGGGCCTCGAATCTCTCTTGATAGCTCAGTCGGGATAGTCCCTGCAGGCATGGTGTCCAGCCGAACAGGTGGGGCCTCGAATCTCTCTTGATAGCTCAGTCGGGATAGTCCCTGCAGGCATGGTGTCCAGCCGAACAGGTGGGGCCTCGAATCTCTCTTGATAGCTCAGTCGGGATAGTCCCTGCAGGCATGGTGTCCAGCCGAACAGGTGGGGCCTCGAATCTCTCTTGATAGCTCAGTCGGGATAGTCCCTGCAGGCATGGTGTCCAGCCGAACAGGTGGGGCCTCGAATCTCTCTTGATAGCTCAGTCGGGATAGTCCCTGCAGGCATGGTGTCCAGCCGAACAGGTGGGGCCTCGAATCTCTCTTGATAGCTCAGTCGGGATAGTCCCTGCAGGCATGGTGTCCAGCCGAACAGGTGGGGCCTCGAATCTCTCTTGATAGCTCAATCGGGATAGTCCCTGCAGGCATGGTGTCCAGCCGAACAGGTGGGGCCTCGAATCTCTCTTGATAGCTCAGTCGGGATAGTCCCTGCAGGCATGGTGTCCAGCCGAACAGGTGGGGCCTCGAATCTCTCTTGATAGATCAGTCGGGATAGTCCCTGCAGGCAGGTGGGGCCTCGAATCTCTCTTGATAGCTCAGTCGGTATAGTCCCTGCAGGCATGGTTTCCAGCCGAACAGGTGGGGGTTCGAATCTCCACACTCTTGATAGCTCAGTCGGTATAGTCCATGCAGGCATGGTTTCCAGCCGAACATGTGGGTGTTCGAATCTCCACACGGCCAAAAGCTGTTACCATAAAATGAATTTCAAGTAGATATATATTCCAAGATAGAATTCGGTATTAAATGCCATTCGTCGGTGATATTTACATTGATTGAAATCACGTGTGCTTGTGACATATGTTCATTTATATATATATATATATATATATATATATATATTTTTGGGCTCAAGCCATGTCGTCCTGATGGAAGTTCCTATAGGGTAGCTTCCTAGGGTATATTACAACTACGGCGATATTCCCAGAGAATTTACCTTAAGGTACCAGAATTCTAACTCCTGGAGCGAGTATCGCTCGGGAAAGGGATATCGCGACATATCAGAGGACGTATTCTAGACACGCCACATGGCAATCTACATCCTGGACAGAGATTTCGTCTCGTAGGAGATGATTGGCGAGATACGAATTCGGGAAAGAAAAAGGGGAGCCGCTCCCAAGGCTTCCCTATCCTCCGATTCGTATGCGTGCGTGGCGCTAATCCTGGCGCCATCTGTATTCCATTTTGCGTAGCTTAACAACTCGGTGTTTTTTCCTGTTTTTCTCGCAAATCTTGGATTTATTCTGCTTTTCATGGCTTCTCCGTCTTCGTCGGCCTCTGATAAGTTGAGTATAGTGTCTTTTATGTATAATGTAGGCTCTTGGTAAAATTTTGAGTGATTAATAGGATTAATCTTTGATACAAGAGCCGTAGCCTACCAGAGGCGTCTTGGACGCTGTCGCTCGCTAGGTATAATTTAGTTAGTCAGAGCAACATTCCTGGTTGTTTTGCTTTAATAAATTTTAGCTATTTAGCATTACATAGGATTTCCTTTCGTGCTTAGTATTTTTTTGGCGAAGTATTCGCCATTCTGGCCTACGCTAGGCCATGTAGCCTAGTCGTTTGGTCCTAGTACTTCATGCATGATTATGGATTTCCGAGTGTTATTAAAATTTTATTGAAGCTTTAGGCTATATTTTATACATTTTAGACTGTGTGGAATATTTCCAAGATAGTGTACGAGTGAGTTTCGGTGATTTAGGTAATCGATTCTCTTGGTGCCTAGGCTAGTAGCTTATGGAGCCTTAGTATACCCTATCATACTCCCCGGTTGCTTCTTTTCTTCGGAGAAGGTATGCAATCCCTTTCCCTCTGTTTAAGCCTTAGGCTTATCCCTAAGTGGTTTTTTCCGAATTTATTTTCGATAAAACTATACTAGGGTGTTACTGTACCTTCCTGTTCCTGTAGTTATGGTTCAAGAGGGACAGAACAACAGAGTTTTTTAGTCTGAGTCTGTGTTGTCTGGCTTGGGGCTGAGTCCCCCTCGCTGACCTAACACAGACAAAGGGAGCTTAGCTCCCTTAGGTCACTACCGAAGGTTTCTGTGGTTATGATTCCTTCTTTTGTGATCTACCAGACTAGTCCTTATTGCTGTTCTCGGGGGAGGATAAGTTCTTCCCTTGGGAGTAGCAACGCCTTCCTTGCTTTGGTGCTCTGGGTGCTGGCAAGTATTGCTGGCCTTCCCCCTTAGATCTCCCTTAGGCTAAGATAAGTTTCTTGGCTGCGGGTGATCTGTCACTAAAGCAAGGTTGGCAGGACCCTCTTGTCCCTTCCCCCTCTTTCTTCGTAATGGCCGAGCCATTACTGTACTGTACGTCGTTCTAAATCTGGACCTAGTATAGGTTAGGATGTGGAATTGACTCAGCCCCTTGCCGGCCGGCAGAGCTGCTGGCCGGCAAGGGTCTTATGTTTTCGAGTGCTGCCCGGACCTCTCTTGGTCCCTCATCCATGCCTGCCGGCAGAGCCGGACGGCATTGGTCAAGGAAGCCTGAATTAGTTTCTCCCCTTCCTTATATGCACTCTTTCGGTTGCCGGGCTTGGAGGTTGTGTACATTCTTATCCCGGCATACATTCTATTTTTCTTCTAAGTGCTGTACCTGTCCCGGCTGCCGGCCTATGAGACCGGCAGCCGGGCAGGTGTAGTCCTCTGGTTCTTTTGCTGCCGGCTGGCATCGGTCTTGTACCTTTGCCGGCCGGCTTATGTCAGCCCTTGTCTGCCGGTCACCAAGAGTGTGGCCGGCAGCTGGGTACTACCTTGTGTAGTTGCTGGCCGGCAGCCATTGCCGGCCAACACTGGCTGTTACCGGCCGGCAGTTGCTGCCGACCGGCACAGGCATTTGAACCAGAGTGCTGCCGCCCTATAGCTGTTAAGTAGTATACTTTAAAGCTAGTTGTGGTGTGTGCTGGCCGGCAAAGGCAGGCCGGCACACATCCCCCTATACTGTACTAGTATTCTTCTGTATAGCATATACAGTAAGAGGAAAACTATAGTAAGGGTTTTGGTACAGCACTGTGTCTTCTAACACTATTGTGTTTTCTTGCACACCCCTTTGCTGTTGCCCTCAGATAGGAAGCTGAGTTCTTCCCTGTCTATTATTCAGGATTTTAAAATCATTGCTTAGGTATGAGCTCCACCTGTTTCCTCTGGAAACCTTGCATTGGTTACTCGAGAAGAGATAAACCATTTTTGATTTTATTATCTGGAAGGCTGCAACAATGGGTTGTGAGGGAAACACAAGTGTGTGTCTTTCCTTTATAAATTGTTATGCTATACTATGCATATCCAGTGATACATAGTTCACTTGATACTCATGGAAATTTCTTCTCCTTACAGGAGGACCCTCCGAAGTGCGGAAATGTTTTCTGCAATGTCCGCAGCAAGAACCTCTGCGGACATGAGTGTTGTAGGAGACATGCAGCATGCGCTGTCTCCAAGGATGATCTCCAGTATTGGGACCCTCAGGTATGTACTGTATGCACTAACCTGATTACTGAGGCTTTTGATTCCCCTAGAACGGCGGAATCAAGGGATATAGCAAGGGAAAAGCTTCGTACTTGGGTAAGGGGCTTCAAGAAGAACACCTCTGGCCCTTATCTTCCAAGTGAGAAGATGAGGGCGTATCTTTTTCCCCAGGCATCAGCTGATGCAGTGATTCCCCAGCCTTAAGAGGAGATCCCTCAAGATCAAGTCCAGGTGGACGTGGAAGTCGCAGTTGCGATGCAAGACATCCAGTTAGATGACAGGATGTCTGACCTGGACGAACGTTTGGAACAAGACCTCCTGGCAGAAGGTCAGGATGAAGTTCAAACCCCGGATGTCGTAGAGGATGAGGTCGACGAGGTGTCGGCTATTCCGGTTCAGATTCCGGATCCTATCCCCTCAACATCGGCCGGTCTCCCAGTAGAACTATGACAGGCCCTCTCTTCGATTGTTGGAATGATCCAACAAATGCAGAAGGAGAATCAGGAGAAGGCGGCTGCTATGGAACTGCGTATGCAGTCCCTGGCAGAATCACGTGGGCCCCGGAAAGGGCTCAATGTGAAAGACCTTCCCGTATGCTCAGATGCTAACCCCTGGAGGTATGCTGAGCACATGCCAATGACGACTGGAAAGATCGTCATCTCGGATAAGCTGGGTTCAGTTCCACTAGAGGAGGTGGAATTTTGGCCCAGCAAGGCATCATATCCGGACTGCTATGTCCGGCTGAGAAAAGAACCAGCTTCAAGGGAGGAGACAGAGCCGAAGGAGGTCATAATTATGGACCACGCTGAGGCTCAAGCCCTACTTTCATCCTCGATGAAAGAGAGGGGCTTCTCTAACTCGAAGGTAGCTGCATTGAACAAGAAGCTCCCTTCTTTTGTGTCCTCTCCTGCTAGAGCCTTCCCCTTTTTACAGAAAGGGTTTGCGGCTGTCCAAAAGGCAGTCGAGGCCGGCAAGCCTTGCCCCTCCCTGGAGGAGTGTAAACCCTTGTCGCTGGCCCTGCCTATGGACCACAAAGACTGGAAGGATTTCCATCTGACATTCTCAGTGGGAAAGTTGGAGGCTGATATTGCCGGACGGCAATTCGGCGAGGACCTCCCCAAGCTGTCCGACTCTCTTTTACGAAGAGAGTTCGAGACAAAAGAAAGACTGGCTGCCTCAATGTCTCATCAGACTACTCTTGAGACGATGGCAAGTGACCCCAAGGTCCATGAAATTTTCATGGTAGTGGCTAAGTCTCACCTAGCCACAGTGACGAAGGACCTTTATAGCTTCGTCAGGGCAAGGAGAGCTTGCAGGGAGTTCGTGTTCACCGGGGCCTCGGTGAGACACGAGCCAAGGAAGTTAATCTCCTCCAACATTTGGGGAAAAGACCTTTTCCCTACCGATGTGGTCAAAGAGGTTGTTGGTAAGGCCGCCGTGGAGAATAGAAACCTTCTCCAGAAGTGGGGCCTGGCTATCTAAAGAAAATCTTCCCCGGATCAGAGTCCTCAACCAAAGAGGAAGAATATGAGGACTAGGCTACCGTCTCGGTCAGCCAAGCCTTTTAGACAGCAACAACAACTGCAATTGCCATTGCCTCCAGTGCCTCAGATGGTGGCACAAACCCCGACTACTTTTCAGTGGGTACCCCAGGCTGTGCCAGGTCAGTCATCCACATTCACCCCAATGTTCGAAGGACAGTCTTCTTCCTTTCGTGCAAAACCTAGAGGAGCAGCCAGAGGCTCGTCTAGGCGCCCCTCAAGGGGAAGGGGATTCAGAGGTGGTCGTGGTCAGGGAGGCAAGACCTCAGGACGGCAGTCCAAGTGAAACGATACCGGTAGGAGGGAGACTGATGAAATTTTGGGATCGGTGGACCTTCGATCCCTGGGCCCAAAGCCTACTCAAGAATGGACTGGGCTGGAGCTGGTACAGCACTCCACCCCCGTGCCTTCGGTTTTTCCAACACTCCACCCCCGTTCTGGAGGAGTACGTTCAAGAACTGTTGGAGAAAAAGGTGATCCGAAAGGTGAAGTCCATCAAATTCCAAGGGAGGCTGTTTTGTGTTCCCAAGAAAGACTCGGAAAGCTCAGAGTCATTCTGGACTTGTCGCCACTCAACAAGTTCACAGTGAATTGCAAATTCAAGATGCTAACACTGCAACACATAAGGACCTTACTGCCCAAGAGGGCATACTCAGTCTCTATAGACTTGTCAGACGCCTATTGGCACATTCCAATCAGCCGTCGACTCTCCCCCTACCTAGGGTTCACGCTACAACGGAGACTATACGCCTTCAGAGCCATGCCATTCGGGCTAAACATAGCCCCAAGGATTTTCACGAAGCTTGCGAGCGCAGCTCTCAAACAATTACGCCTAAAGGGAATTCAGGTAGTAGCCTACCTGGACGACTGGCTGGTGTGGGCAGCATCCGAGACCGAATGCTTGCAAGCTTCCAGTCAGGTGATCCAGTTCCTAGAGTACCTAGGCTTCAAGATCAACAGAAAAAAGTCTCGACTTTCTCCATCCCAAAGGTTCCAGTGGCTGGGAATCCACTGGGACCTTTTGTCACACAGTTTCTCCATCCCGACGAAGAAAAGGAAGGAGATAGCGGGCTCTTTCAAGAGACTTCTAGATTCCGAAAGGATATCAAGACGCGAACAGGAGAGGGTACTAGGCTCTCTCCAGTTTGCTTCAGTGACAGACCCAGTGCTAAGAGCACAGCTAAAGGATGCAATCGGAGTTTGGAGAAGTTTTGCATCAAACGCACGAAGAGATCTGAGAAGACCAGTGCCGCCTCGGCTACGTACTCTTCTCAGGCCTTGGTCCCAAGCCAGACATCTAAAGAAGTCGGTTCTTCTTCAGCCACCTCCCCCGTCGGTCACCTCCGTCCGTCAGCGGACCATCCTCATCCGCACTTGGTTTACAAGCGATCGGCGCTACCCTCTTCTGAAGAAGAAGATACCTGTTCTTCCTCAGGTAAGTTACGTAGATCTCTCTCTCTCTCTCTCTCTCTCTCTCTCTCTCATATGAAATTGTTTCAGGAGCTATATCGTACTTTTCTTCAGCTTCAGCGTGGTTTAGCCATTCTCTCTCTCTCTCTCTCTCTCTCTCTCTCTCTCTCTCTCTCTCGTGGTGGGATAGTTATGATGTTTGTTAAGAAAATTCGTCATCATCTCTCATCTGACGTTGATTTTTATAATTTGTTGGTGAATAAGGTGATGTTGATTTTAACTTCTAAAGCCTCTTATTATAGATTTTATTTTACTATATTGACACAATATATATATATATATATATATATATATATATCTGACTTTGATTTTGATTATGATTCACACGCAGCAATGACGTAAATACTATTGAAATATATTCATATGATTTTTTATTATTGTACCTTTTTTTTACTGTAGTAAGATATTTGTGTAAACAATGCTGATGACTCATATTGCCTTCTAGTCGATTTGCACTTATATTCTTCTAGGAAGTCTATGCTGGCTTTCGAAATCCCGAAACGCTTTCTCACCACAAGGGCGAGAAAATCATGAGCTGCAGGGTTCGGGTTTTCTGTAATGAAGCGCAGACAGTCGACTTCTAGACTCGCTGGGTCAGAACTGGATGTGGTAGCGGCACAAACTTCATCTGTAGTTCCAACGCCAAGGGGAACCACATACTGTTCGGCCACTTGTGGGCCACTATTGCCGCTACCCCCTTGAAGGATCTCAGTTTGTTGAGGACCCTCAACAGAAGGTTGTGAGGAGGGAACAGATAAATCCTGGACCATCTGTTCCAATCGAGGGACATCGCGTTCACTGCTTCCGCTAAGGGGTCCTCGTACGGGGACACGTACAGGGGCAACTTCTTGTTGTCTTTCGTCGCAAAGAGGTCTATCTGCAGTTCTGGGACTTGATTCAGAATGAAGGAGAATGATCCTGTGTCTAAGGACCATTCCGACTCTATCGGTGTGAACCTGGATAGAGCGTCCGCTGTCACATTGCGGACTCCTTGAAGGTGAACTGCCGACAGGTACCACTTCTTCTTTTCTGCCAATCGGAAAATGGCTAACATCACTTGGTTGAGAGGTGGTGACCTCGACCCTTGTCGATTCAAGCATCTCACAACCACCTCGCTGTCCATCACCAATCTTATGTGGATCGAGTGACGCGGGGAGACTTTCTTTAAGGTAAGGAGCACTGCCATAGCTTCTAGAAAGTTTATATGAAAGGTCCTGAATAGCTTGGACCAAGTCCCCTGGACTTTTTTCCGATGAGAGTGACCTTTGTAAAGGCAAAGAAACCGCAGGAGATCTCAACAGACTTCTGCTTATCTTTCTTCATCCACCTCCATGGCCAAGGGTTGGCAGCTAACACGATTTCAGTGTGTAAATCTGCTTTGATGAGACCCATTTTATTTGCCTTCCAGATCGACCTAGGTAACGAGATCTTTAATAAAGTTCCGAAAGCCTCCCTGTTGAGCAATGAAGAATGTGCGTTAAAGGATTTGACGCAAAAAGTTATTTTCCTATTTGCACTCGCGTCCGGGGCCAGGGTTAGTGAGATCGTAGCCCTCTCGAGAGAGGCAGGTCGTGTTCAGTTCCTGGATGGGGGGGATCTGAACCTGTTTCCGGATCCTACGTTTCTCGCCAAGAATGAGTTACCCACCAACAGGTGGGGTCCCTGGAGAATCTGCCCTCTGAAAGAAGATGCATCTCTATGTCCAATAGAATGCCTAAAGGTCTATCTTCGTAGAACTTCAGACTTCAAGGGTGGTCAACTATTCAGGGGAGAAACATCAGGCTCAAATTTATCTCTGAATCAACTCAGAGCGAAAATCACATATTTTATTCGCAGAGCGGATCCTGACAGTACACCCACAGGTCACGATCCGAGGAAAGTTGCCTCATCCCTAAATTTCTTTAATTGTATGGATTTTGAACATCTCCGTTCATACACGGGCTGGAAGTCTTCCAGGGTGTTCTTTCGCCACTATGCGAAGCAAGTAGAGGAACTTAAGAGATCTGTGGTAGCAGTGGGTCGTGTAGTTAACTCTGCGAGGAACAGTGGTCTTAATTGGGACGATTAAGTCCAGGGTGAGTGTGTAGATACATACTGTACTACAAACTAAAGGAGGGCACCAAGTGCCTACATAGACTGTTCCTTCTTTCAAAGGTGAACCTAGCATAAGTACAGACATGTGAGCCGAGCGTTTCTAACGCTAATGTGATTGATTTGTAATACAGACTTTTATGACTTGATACCTCGGTATCTTATTAAGTGGCGTTTAATGGTTTTTCTTTCAGATAAACAAGTTCTGTTTACTAACATACTTATGCTTAAAGTTTTGGGTTATCCTCTTTTATATATATATATATATATATATATATATATATATGTTGTTAAACTGTCTGTTTATTGTCTGTCAATAAACTTGTTCTTGAGAACCTTGCGTCTCTTTCACCTGTGTCAATTTATTGGTATAATTGAGCATTTAATTCTATGTATCTTATCTGGGATAATTCTGATAGAATTGTTCTGTTATGCAAGCTATGTTGCATTGGTTTATGTAAGTCCCCTAATGGGAGGACTCCGTCCCATGAAGGGACGAGGGCGGTTTTATTAGTTTCTTCCTATGCGGATATAAACCTTTGTCCAATACAAGTATTGTGCGGATTACTGGTCAATATATATTGACGCAGTGGTTCTATACAAACTATGCTTTACTTAATATAGGGCGAGACCACTATATTAGCTTGCCTGGTATTCATACATTGGTATATGTACTCTTCGAGACTTTTCCAGAGTCTAGTAGGACTCTTCCCTATAGGGGGCAGGAAGCTCTAACATAGTTTATAGTTAGTTGAAAAGATGTATAACGGTAACATCTTAGGTCTCTAGGTCTAGTCGACCGGGAAAAAATTACCTCCGGGGAGTACGGCACGTTCTGAAAATCCACAGATACAGTAATGCTCTGGTACACTTCCATCAGGACGACATGGCTTGAGCCCAAAAAACGGATTTTGAGCGAAGCGAAAAATCTATTTTTGGGTGAGATGGCCATGTCGTCCTGATGGACCCGCCCTTGCCTTTCTAAGAAAGGGCTGTAGGACCCCTCCCTACATACAGTATCTGTAGCACCTCGTGTACGCTACAAGGAATACAGATGGCGCCAGGATTGGCGCCAGGCACGCATACGAATCGGAGGATAGGGAAGCCTTGGGAGCGGCTCCCCTTTTTCTTTCCCGAATTCGTATCTCGCCAATCACCTCCTATGAGACGAAATCTCTGTCCAGGATGTAGATTGCCATGTGGCGTGTCTAGAATACGTCCTCTGATATGTCGCGATATCCCTTTCACGAGGGATACTCGCTCCAGGAGTTAGAATTCTGGTACCTTAAGGGAAATTCTCTGGGAATATCGCCGTAGTTGTAATATACCCTAGGAAGCTACCCTATAGGAACTTCCATCAGGACGACATGGCCATCTCACCCAAAAATAGATTTTTCGCTTCGCTCAAAATCCGTTATATAATACATTCTTGTTAGTGAACTTTTCTTTTGAGCGTCTGTCTATAATAAAAACAATTTAATCATGGTTATTGCCAGAACATCTTTCATTTGGAATATTCATATCAAATCGAAGTGTATCCACTCTATAAGATTAAAAGAATCATTTGAATACAATTCTATAGGTTATTTGTCAAATTCGCCCTTTCTTCATTTAAGTAATTGAATGGGAAAACAACTATTACCTAACGGGTTACCCTAATGGCGTGTTCCTATTGGCTGAGTCAGAATAGGCGTGTGTTCCTATTGGCTAAGCTGGTCGAGTAACCACGCCCCAAACGTCCCTCAAAACCAGATTTATCCAGTATCTTATTTTCAAAATTGTGTCGCTGGTGACATCTATTGACGTCTTTATAAACATTATTATTAAAACTTATATCATTATAAACAACTACTAAAAACTATCCATAACAACACCAAAAGATGATCAAACTACACATTACATTATATTAAAAACCCAACCACAAGAAAATAATAATATTTATAAATTAAAACTTTATCTCTATTTACAGAGACCATAATTTCATTAACCTTTTTCAAACTAACCATTCATAGAGGTACCATATACTTTTTTTAATTTTCTTTCAAAATTTCTGAAAATCAGAGAAAATTGTCCAATATTTTTTGCACACAATCTCTATCAGAAAGATTCTGTTTATCGTTTTATTCAAGAAAAAATATTCCAATAAGATCTTATTAATGGAAATTTTATGCCTTTGGAGTCAGATGTTGGCTGGCAAGGGCGTATAAAAGAGAGAGAGAGAGAGAGAGAGAGAGAGAGAGAGAGAGATAGAGAGAGAGAGAGAGAGAGAGAGAGAGAGCGGGAGAGAGAGAGAGAGAGAGAGAGAGAGAGAGAGAGAGAGGATGTCATCTGAAGAATATTATTCACAGCACTAACTGAGTTCTCGAAACCAGATTTTTTCAGTATTTTACTTCCAAAAGGCCCCACTGATGCCATCTATTGGTAGATTTAGAAACATAGGAAAAATCAGTTAATCACCAAAGAAACTATTATATCTTTTCTTTGAAAATACTTCATAAATATTTCATACAGAAATATGAGAATAAATACAATGAATTAAAAATATATATATGAAATATATATGATGAAAATGCCTCGACTATAGTGTTGTGCCGGCCGATGTAGTAAAGTCCCTGACTGGTGATCGCCAGACAGGGGTTCGAATCCCGCTCAAATGTGATAGTTTCTTTGGTCGCTGCAACCTCAACATCCTTGTGAGCTAAGGATAGGGGGCGGGGGTTGGTTCGGGGAGCCTATAGGTCTATCTGCTAAGTCATCAGCAGCCATTGCCTGGCCCTCCTTGTTCCTGGCTTGGGTGGAGAGGGGGCTTGGGTGCTCATCATATGAATATATGGTCAGTCTCTAGGGCATTATCCTGCTTGATAGGGCAATGTCCCTGTCCCTTGCCTCTGCCATTCATGAGTAACCTTTAAACCTTTAAAAGTGGAGAAAATATAGTGATTTGTATAATGCATTAATGAATAATATTCATAAGTTTTGATTATCATTTCACCATCATGCTCTCTCTCTCTCTCTCTCTCTCTCTCTCTCTCTCTCTCTCTCTCTCTCACGAAACTCTTTCAACTAATGATTCCATTTCAACTATTTTTTACTTTAACACCATCTCTCTCTCTCTCTCTCTCTCTCTCTCTCTCTCTCTCTCTCTCTCTCAACGAAGGATAATAATACAACTAATGTTTCTAAACCTTGGACTACGCCATAGCCTCTGAGTATAACATTGTAATCAGAAGGTTGAGTTCCTTATATCTTCCAACTCCTCCTTGACTGCGAGGCAAACCTTAAGCTCTTCCTCATTCATCAGAATCCTCTTTCTCTGGGGAAATAAACGTCCTAATTCCCTCTCCCCCACATCCCCATCCCCAGACCATCAAATCAGGTGGAAATCCTGAGGGAAACATTGGGAAAAACCACCTTAAAAAATATCCCTCGTTTTGGTCAACATGTTTTTCCCTCTGTAAACTCAGAAAGACTTTTTTCTAATAGTAAAAACTGTGGGAGTTTTATTTCCTATATCTAGAGTTTCTAACTTTAAGTTTCCTATCTTCTTGTGGTCCATTGCCGCACGTTTCAGGGTCCTATGGTCTGTTGCTGGTTCAATTAACACAGTTATTTTTCATTTTCCTTCATTTTTTATCATGGAATAATTCTAGTCTTTTATACGCCATCTATTGCATCTTTTTAATCGCTTTCATAATAGATGCTCGCAGATGTTCACTGACACCCCATATTATTATTATTATTATTATTATTATCATCTAACTTATAACTCTCACTGGAAAAGCAGGATGCTAAAAGCCCAATGTCTCCAACATGGAAAATAGCCCAGTGAAGAAAGGAAATAAAGAAACAGAATAGTGTGCCTGAGTATGCCCTCAAGCAAAATACCTCTAGACAGCGGAAGACCATGGCATAGAGGCTATGGCACTACCCATCTCTAGAGAATAATGGTTTGATTTTGGAGTGTCCTTCTATTAGAAGAGCTGCTTATGTTATATAAAAAGTCTCCTCTACCCTTGCTAGGTGGAAAGTAGCCACTGAACAACTACACTGCAGTAGAATAAGAATTTTTCTGTTAACCTAGTGTTATCAAGTGTATGAGGACAGAGGAGATTATGTAAAGAATATGCCAGACTATTCGATGTATGTGTAGGCCAAGAAAAGATGAGCCGTAACCAGAGAGAGGTATCCAATGTAGAACTATCTGGCTAGTAGAACGACCCAATACCTCTCTCAACACTTTTCATACCATGAAACTCTGATTATTCTATAACTCCCAAAGATGATAGAATATTGACTTTTGATATAACTATCAGAATTAATAAGAACAAGAAATGTATTGAATAACGAATAGAAATATTCTATGAATCCATCAAAGGACATTCGTGTGTATCTCCACACAGAGCCAAAAACACAGCTCGTATCTTGGGATTCAATCTTCAAATAACATCCCTTGCGCCAAGTGAAATTCTTTTGGGCAAACAGTTCCTTCCACCACAACATAACTCTCAGTGATATATCCTGTGTACGTTTTGACCTTTATCTGGTAGAGGAATCTTCAATGACCTTGGAAAGGTAGAATTTAAAAAATAAATAATTTTAAAAATAAATATATATATATATATATATATATATATATATATATATATATATATATATGATAAATTTTGCACATTTAGACGTGTTTTTCATATTCAAATAAGCCATATATATTTTTGATATATTAATGTCTGGATTCTCTTAACGACCTCGGGATCAGAGCCCCAGGCGAAATCACACAAAGACAATAGATTGTGCCCGGCCTGAATGTAGATCTGGGGTTGATGAATCCCTTAATAGAGATTTAGCTAAAATTAGTGAATGGTGCAAATTATGGTGTATGAAGTTGAATCCTAATAAAACTCAAAGTATGATTGTAAGTAGGTCAAGGAGAGTGGCTCTCAACATCCGGATCTCAGTATCGATAATGTTTCTTTAACTTTATTCCTACACTGAAAAGTAAAAGTAATTTATCATGATTGGTCAAATAACATCATCATCATCTCCTCCTACACCTTATTGACGCAAAGGGCCTCGGTTAGATTTCGCCATTCGTCTCTATCTTGAATCAAAGATTTTTCAAACAACGTATGATGACAAATTACGCTATTTATCAAGATTTCCTCTCAGTTAATCAAGATTTTACTCAGATTTCTTAAAGATTAATTACAGGATTCTTCAAGATTTAATACGCGACTTATCAGGATTCAATATTCTATTGATAACATTCATCCTTTGTGAGTGGGGAGACCTTAACGTGGTGAAAGGGTTTGTGTATCGTCATGATCAGCAAAGGTGTACCTCTCAAGGACATATATAATAGGCTGGTTTGCTGGATGCGATCAGACTAAAGTCTTCCACCATCACTAATCCACAGTGGCCAGAATGGCCAAACCCCAGATATGACTAAGGTCATGTCTGAGGACTTTGTCATACGGGGGACTAGAAACGGCTGTATTTGTCGCTGTTGTATATATATATATATATATATATATATATATATGTAGGAGTAACTCTAGTAGGTTTGTTTACTATCTGATCGAAATTTAGTTTTTTAATTAGTTTGGGACATTTTATTCTCGGTCTTTAGCAGATCATCATTAAAGTCCCCATAGATAAATATATGCTTATTTCGTAAAATAATTTCTTTAAAAATATCAGAGATATAATCAAAAGAGGTTGCCGGTGCTTTGGGATGGCGATATACGCATCCTACAGTAACAGAAGGAAACTTGCGATATTGAATCGAGATCCACTTGTCTTCTACACCCTCACATTTTTCGATCGTTAAATTTATTTCGGTGACCTTCAAATAGTTTCTGACAAATATACATACCCCTCCACCCCGACCTTGATCCAGACGGTAGACATCATATAGGGGATATTTATAAATGCGTCACTTATATTAGTGTATAACCATGTTTCGCTAACACATAAAATATCAATGTTTTGTTCGTTTAACATAAGTTCTATTTCAAGTTTATGACTTAACAAGGATTGGGCATTAATATGGACTACCGTTAACATATCACTGAATCTAGGAGAGGTCTTCCTGTCGGCACCATCTTCCTGGCCAAGATCCTAGTAGTTGGGGTTTTGTTCACATAATCTACTTTTGTGACCAAATTCATTACATATGTTACATCTTAGTTTATGATCAAATCTGCAGTTCGATTGTTGGTGATTGAATTCACCGCAGTTATAACAGCCATATCTATTACCTCTAGTATTAAGATGATTACTATAGTTGCCAGTTTTGTTATTTCTATAAGTATAGCCTGAGCCATTACTATCATTATTATATCTAGAACGCGTTGAGAATTGGCATGTCCCCCTCGAGAGAGGTTCTCTTTCCTAAAATACTTGTTTTTATTTTGTTGGGGCCTCGTTATATTTCTTTCCCTTTTCACTCGATTTGCCAACAATTCTGTACTTGCATTAGTTCCGAGAATATTATTGTTAAAACTACATAAATTTGAGAGAGAGAGAGAGAGAGAGAGAGAGAGAGAGAGAGAGAGAGGAGAGAAAGAGAGAGAGAGAACTCAAAATATGTAGATGACATTGCTCTATTCAGTGAATCATGGGGAGGAATTGCAAAAGAAGAGTAGAATAGAGAAAGTATAAATAGAGGATTGAAAATGAATATGAGTAAAACTAAGATAATGATCGTCCACGTTAAAAAATATCTGACATTCAACATTAAAGATCTCCTGATTCCATCAACGTTTACTAAGGAACATTTCTCACTTCTGTGTCTTTGTTTGTCTGTAGGTGTGTTTGTAAGTGTGTCTGTCTGTCTATATCTGTGTCTGTCTGTAGGTGTGTATCTGTGTATATCTGTATACCTGATGCAAACCTTGTTGTTGGAAAAAAAACTTTGTTCTCCCCTTAGTCAGTGTTATAACAGACTCCCTTTTTCCATTTTTTATTTATTTTTTGATAAACGATTCTCAGGTGTCACGAAACTCGACTTGGGATAAGGGCCATCTTCAGTATATGGCGGGGTTGACACCCTCTGCTCATAAACAAACAAAGAAATAAACAAAAAACAAAGAAATATGAAATAGTTACGGGAAATCTTTTCTAGGTAACAGAAGACGGATGGAATAGTTGGTGGGTCCCTTACCTTACCTTATTGCCTTATTTTTTGTTTGGGTTCCCCCAGGTCCCTCAGTGTGAGGCACCTCGTATATCCACCAGAGAGTTGCTAATGCATCTTCCGGTGTATTTTGCATCTTCCAGTCTTGGATGGTCTGGGATGCATCTTAGGTATTTATCGAGCTTATTCTTAAACACATCTACGCTCACTCCTGATATGTTTCTTAGATGAGCTGGCAGCACATTAAATAGTCGCTGCATTATCGATGCTGGTGCGTAGTGGATTAATGTCCTGTGCGCCTTTCTTGGTTTACCTGGAATATTTTTTGGCACTATTAATCTACCTCGGCTTGCTCTTTCTGATATTT
>NC_090758.1:11247945-11270445 GCF_036898095.1 Palaemon carinicauda
TTTGTTATTTATTTAATATTTATCAATATCAAGGAGAATGAATTTTGGTTTATGATAATCATAAGAATATGACAAGTTTTATCTTATTACGAAAATATATTTGTTTTATTGAAACTGTTTCTTCACGTCTTTGATTACTTTCATTGTTTATACTTTGAATAATTTGATAATTATGGATCACTTACGTGTTATAGTTGTTTATTATTATTATTATTATTATTATTATTATTATTATTATTATTATTATTATATTATTATTATTATTATTTAGGTAAACGGTCCCAGTTGGAAAAGCAAGAAAAAATAGCATAGTGAGGAAAAGAAATAAGGAAATAGATAAACTACAGGAGAAGTAATGAACAATTAAAATTACATATTTTAAGAACAATAACATTAAAATAGATCTTTTATAAATAAACTATAAAAAGAGACTTATTTCAGCCTGCTCAACAGAAAAACAATTCTACTTGAATATTTTTGTGCAAATAAGAGCAGCCACATTATAAGTTTATTCAATCTAAATATCGTTTTAAAACCAGATCAAACTTCATAATACTCTTTCTTTTAACTTAAAAATTACCACAATAAATACTAGGCGCCCTAGATAAGCGGTTTAAACTGCTTCGAGAAACTACTTTACCCCCATAACCCCCAATAACACTTTTATTCCGGTTACTCTAAAAATATAAAGCATTCAGTTTTTTCCTCCATGTAGGCTACCTTAGGGCATTGAGAATTTGTAGCCCAGATTACATTGAGGAGGAGTTCACTAAAATAGAAAAAATTGCAACAGATCTTTGTTATCCCAAATATTTCTTTGAAAAATGTATGAAAAAGGCTAAGAAAACATTTTATAGTGTCCAATTAGAGAAAAAGGAAACAATTAATAATATGCTTTGTTTGCCATTTCATGTTTGTTTTTTAGATGTTATAACCCTTTTGAAAAAACTAGACATTGCTGTGGTGTTTAAATATAATTGTACATTAAAAAACATGTTAATTAAGAATAGTTCTGGAAATGATAATAATGTAATATATAGCGTTCCTTGTTCAGAGTGTAACCTATTTTATGTTGGCCAAACATCCATAAGTATACCAGTCAGATTAAAACAGCATCAGGTGGTCGTCTCCAGGGGTTCTCTTAATAATGCCTTGGCCTCCCACTGGTTAGGGTCAAGTCACAGAATTGGTTGGTCAAAGACGGAAAAAGTGATCCATGTAAATGACTATTTCTAAAGGAATATTGTTGAATCCTTTTTAATCTCCTGTACTCAAGGTAGAAATTTGAATCTAAGCCCAGGTCTGTTTTCCGTTAATCCAGTATTATCCTTTTATCTAAAATCTGACTTCTCCGGAATTATTAAGAAACTGACAGCTGTTGGATCCCCTTCTCCAGTATAAATACGATGTCTTTGTATATGTATTCTCAGTTCTCACTCAGCTCCCACTGAGAGAGGACCTACACTCCTGCTCCTGCCTCCTGCCTGCTGACTGCCGACTTCTTCTGCCGTTGCCGACTGCTGCCTGCTCCCTCTTCACTTGCTGATACATTCAGCCTCCTGAAGAGGTCGCCGCCGCCGCTCCCGCCGATAAATCGCCGATTTCGCCGACGTTTTTTGCCGAATTCGTCGCCGATTTTCGCCGTTTTTTCGACGATTTTTGTTGCATTTTATGCTTTTCTGACAAGGACCTTGCCCCTGAATTGGCTGTAATCAGCCCCCTCATATAAGGGAAACTAAATTGACAATATAGGCTAAGCTTTGCCTCTACCTACATAACTTTAACTTACTAATAGATCCTCCTGTGGAAAATCTGGTAGCCGTTGTGGTCTTAAAACTCCAGTAGAAGCAGGGCCAAAGGGTCAAAAACTCCCACTCTCGCTGTCTGTGGCAAGTGGCATAGGGCTGTTAGGCTTGGTGCCTATAAGCCAAGTTGTTTACTAAATAATAGGTACTTATTCTTGGTAACTGGCGAAATAAGCCAGTATTCAAATAGGGTTAGGAATCAGCTCAAATAAAAACCTTTAGGATTCCACTGAGTTTGCTTATTACCCCCAACCTCCCTACCTGCAGGAATAGACTGCTGGGCCGTCTTAGTGCGTGAACGCAGTAAGAAGGCTCCCCAACAGCTATTTGTGCAGGCTAGTACTTAGCTAAAAAGAGTTAGTTTCAGCACTGCTCTAGCAATAGGATAGTTAGCATATCCCCCATATAACTAACGAAATTGTGTTCCATTTTTCAGATTCTGTATTTCGTTCTTATAACTCCTACTATAACTTTGTTTGGGGCCCTAGGGCTTAAAGGGTTGGACAACCCCACCAGACACACTGTCTGTCTACTCGGTCTTTGACCAACTTCTCACCTTTCTTCCCACAAAGGACTTATCCTGGAGACCTGTTGATGAGCTAACAGAAATAGAGTTAGAAGCCATGGCTTCTGGAGAGGTGGAGAGGCACCCTGACCTACAGCCATGCCCTGAACTCATCGCAGAGGCCACGAACAGGAAAAGAACGACCCTGGATATTGACACGGATGAACACGATAACCAAACCTGGAGAGAAGTAAACAGGAAGAAGAAGCTGCCAAGAAGGAATCATGCAAGATTCAACGACACAGCACCAACTCAGCTACAAAGGAACCCCAACGGACAGATCAACGACCAGCCAGCCAGGGAAAACAAGACCTATTTCTTCAGAGTCCTGGCAGGAAACTCATCGGAGGCCTTCAAGGCAATTGCAGCCTTCGAGCAAAAACACAAGAACATACAAATGGTTGCTAAACCAAACAGGACAGGCCAGTGGACCATATCCACCAAGGACTCACGTGCTCTGATCACTCTAAGGAGCACCTCTGACATCAAGCTGCAAGAGCTCAAAGAAGAGGAAAAAAATAAGAAAGCAGTTGTGGTTGGCTACCCAACTGACATGATGGAAAGCCACCTGTTGAAACTGCCTAACATCACAGCGGCAGAAAGAATGAAGAACAAGGCAGGCTTCCTTACCAAAGCCATTCTCGTTACATTCAAGGGACCACACCCCAAGAGAGTGGACCTAGGCATCTTTGGCAGTTTCAGGGTAAATAAGTACTACCCTGATCCCCTTCGATGCTACAACTGCCAAAGATTTGGACACCATAAGGACCAGTGCCAAGCCAAGGTCCCAACCTGTGCAGTCTGCAGCCAAAGACACCCCACCCAGGAGTGTATCGACAAGAAGGCTGCAGGAATACCAACTGTTCCTAAATGCACCAATTGCAAAAAAGGCCACACAGCAATGGCCTGGGGATGCCCTGAAAGAGTAGCAAGGGTAATTGCTGCCCTCCCCAAGGATAAAAGGGACCCATCAAGAGGAAGAACGGCCCCCAAACCTTTACCTAGGAAAAGGTTTTACACACAAGAGGAGCTGAGGAAGCACTCAAGAACTAGGTCCACCTCTAGAGCCAGGTCCTCATCAAGAGCTCCCAAACCCACAACCCAAGGGCCAAAACCAATGCCCAGGACTATCTTCATTAAGACCACGGTCTTAAGAACCACCTTGACTAACCTAGTCACACAGGCAGTGACTGGAAAACTAAATGCAGAAGCTATTGCAGCTAGCATTGAACAAGTCTTGCTAGACTTCGCCTCTAGGACAAAGTCCTCCCAACCCCCCTCTCATGCTATCCAGCAGATCACCTCTCACTCCTCACCTATCACTCAATCACCCCAATCACCTGTACCTTCCACATCCACAGCACCAGACCCCACCCCTATCATCCCATTCATTCCAACCATCACTCCTTCATCCACTCTCACCCCATCCACCTCATCCACTTCATCCACTGAGGTCAAGGCAATTGCCTTTGCCTCCAGGGACCCAAGACAGTACTCTTCGACATACAACCAGGTATAAGAGTTCTTAACTGGAACTCAGCCGGAGTAAGACCTAAAATATCCTCCCTAATTGCAGTATGCAAAACAGAGGACATATACATTATCCTGCTACAGGAAACACACTTAACAACAGAAAGGAAAATCAAAATACCAGGTTACAATGCCTACACAACACCACAGACAGGCACAGACAGAGGCCTAGCCACACTAGTTAAAACAAGCATACCAACAACAAGATTACACAACCACATCGCTTGCGGGGACAACATTGAGACAATAGCAGTAACAATTACACTACTGAATCAAAAAATTGACATATACAACATATACAGGAAAATAAACTGGGAAGACACTGGAGAGCTACAGCTGACACAACTCTTTGCTCACGCAGAAAGAACACCAACAATTATCTGTGGGGATTTTAATGCACATCACCCCATTTTATCATCCCCATCAAGAACAAACCCCTCTGGGGAACACATAGCCTTCGCCCTAGAGGAGTTTGAAGGCGTCACCCTACTAAACACAGGGCATCCAACACATGTAAGAGGAGGCAGACTGGATCTGACCTTTGTCACAACAACAATTAGACATCTAACCAAGTGGCGAGTACACTCAACCCTGATTAGTGATCACTTTGCCACAGTAACAGAATTGGAGATGCAACAACTTCCTCCTATTCCACCACCTCCACCAAGATGGAATCAGGATCTAGCAGACTGGGTCTGTTTTCAATTAGCTATAGAGGAATGGGCAATCAGCTACGTTCCTCCAGAGGACATAGATCAACTAGAAAAAGACCTAGTTGAGGCCTTTCACAATGCAGCCAACAGAGGTATGCCACTAAAGACAACACAAGGTAATTACACTTACAAAGACTTCTGGTACTACTGCCCAGAAGTCAGAAGACTAAAAACCAGACTAAACAGAGTCACAAAAATATACAGAAGAAGATCCACAGTAGAAAACAGAGAGCTACTACAAACAGTCAGAACTGAAACAAATGAAAGAATCCATGAAATCAGAATTGAAAAATGGATGGAATGGTGTTCAAGCCTGTCAGGATACACCACTCTAACTCAGCTTTGGAAATGGCTAGGCAGAGTAGCCGGAAAAAAGAGAAAGACACCAATTGCCACACACCCACACCCACATGAGGAGGCTGAAAGAATTGCAACATCCTTTGCAAACAGAACACTGTCAATCAATCTCTCCCCTGAAACCAGAATGCAACAAGAGCAACTGGCGCCATCCAGATGGGAAGAGATCAACACAGCCTGCCTTCAGCAGGATGACACAGACACCCCATACACAGTTGAGGAGCTAAGAGCAGTACAAAAGACAGGGAAAGACACTGCACCAGGAGCTGACAAAATCACCTACACAATGATCAAACACATGGGTCCAGCAGGAGAAACTGCGTTCCTAAGATTACTAAACAAAACACACCTAGAGCACATAAGGCCTCAAACCTGGAGACAACAAGATACACAGCCAATCCCCAAGCCAAAGGATCCAACAAATCCTAGGCCAATAGCCTTGGTATCCTGTATAGAAAAAACAGGAGAAAAAATGGTCTTAAACAGGTTAAAGTACAAAATTGGCCCCCTAAACAAGCAGCTACATGCATATCAGGAGGGAATTGGTACCTCTGAATGCATCACAGATGTATTAAGCTGTATAAATCAAAACAAGGCAACAATAGTCTTCATAGACTTTGAAAAAGCCTTCGAGCTTGCAAGCCCAGTTGCAGTGCTGCAATCAGTAGCTAAAAAAGGAGTCAAAGGACACCTACTAGCATGGACTAAAAACTACATGCTAGGAAGGCAAGCCAGAGTCAAATTTCAAGGAGTGATATCCACATATCATGAATTGGAAAATGGTACGCCATAAGGAGGAATTCTAAGCCCCCTCCTTTTCAACATCCTCATGGAAAATATAGCCTCACTTCAGCTACCAGAAGGAGTAAATATATTTATCTATGCAGATGATGTATGTGTAATAGCTCGAGGGCCAGTCAGGACAATAAAAATACAAAGAGCACTCAATTCCATCAGCCACAAATCCAATGAGCTTGGACTAAAAATTAACATTGCCAAAACAAAAGCAATGACAATCAAAGCCCCAAACCCCATACAACCACTCACAATAGGAATGGAACCCCTAGAATGGGTGGACAGATACACATACCTCGGGGTAATAATAGACAAACAGCTCACTTTCAAGCAAGAGATAAAATATCTCAAGGAAAGAACAAATGCCAGAAATACAGCTATGAGATATATGTGCAGGCTCAATGATGGAGCTAATGAACACGTCCAAAAGAAATATTATCTAGCCTGTTCCAGATCATTAGTAGACTATGCCGCCCCAACACTCCTGGGACTAACAGATCTACAAAAAAGCACAATTGAAGTGATTCAAAACAATGCCATGAGGCTCATGCTGGGAGCCCCAATGTGGACAAGACTGTGCAACCTAAGGTTGGAAACCGGACTACCAACCCTTGAAGACAGAATTGCACTAAGAAATGCAAGCATAGTTGCAAAGATGTTCCTGTCAGACAGAGACTCGATCACCAAAAGAAGAGTAAGAGAGGAACTATCCAAACATCCTGAAGTGCAAACCCCAAGTTCTTATGGCAAAGACCATAGCAATAACATCAAAAGACTTGGCCTTACAGAAACAATCCTACAACTAAAACCTGACACAGCACAAAGCACAATACACATTCCACCATGGAAAAAACAAGTTGCTAAATTCAACTACACCAAACTCCCAAGGGCAAAAGAAAACTGCACAATAGAAGAACTTAGAAACGCAGCAGAAGCAGCTATAACCTCTGTAGAGACAACAGGGGCACAGATCTACTATACTGATGGTACAGTAGATCCTGGAACCCAAACAGCAGGAGCGGCAGTTCACTCCTGCAAGTTCACAGCTTGCTGGAGAACATCCAATAATGTCTCCACCCTGCAGACAGAGCTTGTTGCAATACAGCAAGCATTAAAATACTCTATTGAAAATGAAGAAGGACCAGTAGTCATCCATACTGATTCACGATCCTCAGTGCAGGCCCTACAGCAGGACAAAACAAAGAAAACAAATCCCTGATAGCGGACATTAAAATCCTCTTACATCAACACAATGAAAGAAACAGACTAGTAACTATAAACTGGATCCCCAGTCACATCGGGATACCAGGGAATGAAAAGGCTGATGAGCTAGCCAAAAGCACCAAACACATTCACAATGTACAGGTGCACATACAGCCTGCACTGCAACAAATCAAAAGCAAAATAAAGACACAGCTCAAGGACAACCTAATCAAGGAACTACATATGAGGATAGAAAATGGCTCTCCCTCTGCAACATGGTACAAATGGGCATCGGAACTAGAACCCCCTCCCATAGACAGATACACCCCAAGAAAACTGGCAGTATGTATACACAGACTCCGGCTGGGTTACAAAGCAAACTGGGAACTCCTAGATGACATCCAGAGAAGGTGTGAACACTGTGATGTCATACCACAACAAGCCCTCCTGCACTATCTACTAGAATGCAGAGAAACAGCACAGCTACGAGGTGATCTACTTGTAGACACCAACACACCACATGCCGTGAAAGAGGCAGCCACACTGGCAAAAGCAATTGTCGAAAGCATAGACACACATGCACAGTTGCTTTCAACACTACCTCCACCAAGGTAAGACCTCTTCATTCCATGCACCATCTCATCCCCTCATTGTAAGGCTCTATTCACATCACCCCCTTTCACTTCTCAACTAACCTACCACTAAAAATCTCTCCGCAGGGACCCTAGGGAGTAAAGGGTTGGACAACCCCACCTGCACAATGTTTCTCTAATCTTCAAAAGCCTTACACCCCCACTTTTCAAACTACCACTATCCGAGAAATGATGGCCCTCTACCACTACCACCATCATCCTTACCCTATCCACATCTTTTTCTACTACTAAAAACCTTTCAAATTTCCATTAATGCAACTACCTTAAAATTTTTACAGATCACCTACGGGCCAACCAAGGGAAAGGCCCGTGCCAACAACAAGTGTTGGCTTTAATACCCCAACAACAAACATATGTATTCTCATTGCTGACTTTGATAATGCTGAGTGGATGGAAGTACTATCTCCAATCAAGTCTTTTTCATTGTTCCTTTCGTGGATATATATATATATATATATATATATATATATATATATATGGATATATATACTATATATATCTATATATATATTATTATATTGTATATATATATATATATATATATATATATATATATATATATATATATATATATATATATATATATATATATATATATATATATATATATATATATATATATATATATATAAAAAATTCTTGTTAGTGGACTTTTCTTTTGAGCGTTCATCTATAATAAAAAGAATTTAATCATGATTATTGCCTGAACAACTGATGTGGAAATATTCAATATTTAAAGAATATCTACTCTAGAAGATCAAATGAATCATTTGAATACTATTCTATAGGTTATTTGTCAAATTCGCCTTTTCTTCATTTAAGGAATTGAAGGGGCAAACAACTATTAGCTAACGGTTTACCCTAATGGCGTGGTCCTATTGGCTGAGTCAGAATAGGTGTGTATTCCTATTGG
Source organism: Palaemon carinicauda (assembly GCF_036898095.1). Taxonomy (NCBI): domain Eukaryota; kingdom Metazoa; phylum Arthropoda; class Malacostraca; order Decapoda; family Palaemonidae; genus Palaemon; species Palaemon carinicauda. Next base: position 11,256,480 of record NC_090758.1, read on the forward strand.
CTAAGCTGGTCGAGAAGCCACGCCCCAAACGTTCCTCAAAACCAGATTTATCCAGTATCTTATTCTCAAAATTGTCTCGCTGGTGCCATCTATTGACGTCTTTATGAACATTATTATTAAAACTATTATCATTATAAACAACTACAGAAAACTATCCATAATAACACCAAAAGATGATCAAACTACACATTATATTATATTAAAAACCAAACCATAAGAAAATATTAATATTTATAAATTAAAACTTTGTTATCTCTATTAAAAAAGACCAGAATTTCATTAACATTTTTCAGATTAACCATTCATAGAAGTACCATATACTTTTTTAAATTTTCTTTCAAAATTTCTGAAAATCGGAGAAAATTTTCCAATAATAGTTTTTACAGACAATCTCTATCGAAAAGATTCTGTTTATCGTTTTATTCGAGAAAAAATATTCCAATAAGATCTTATTAATGGAAATTTTATGCCTCTGGAGTCAGATGGTGGCTGGTAAGGGCGTATAAGAGAGAGAGAGAGAGAGGGAGAGAGAGAGAGAGAGAGAGAGAGAGAGAGAGGAACCATCTGAAGAATATAATTCACAGCACTGACTGAGTTCTCAAAAGCAGATTTTTTCCAGTATTTTGCTTCCAAATGCTTCACTGATGCCATCTATTGGTAGATTTAGGAACCCGGGAATAAATCTCTCATACATATATGAGAATAAATATAATGAATTAAAAATATATATGATAAAAAGGCCTAAATTAGAAGTATCACGACAAATAAAAGATATCTTATAATTTATTCGCGACTATAGGGTTGTGCCGGCCGATGTAGTAACGTCCCTGACTGGTGATCACCAGACAGGGGTTCGAGTCCTGCTCAAACGTGATAGTTTCTTTGGTCGCTGCAACCTCACCATCCTTGTGAGCTAAGGTTGGGGCGTTCGGGGGAGCCTATAGGTCTATCTGCTAAGCCATTAGCAGCCATTGCCTGGCCCTCCTTGTTCCTGGCTTGGGTGGAGAGGGGGGCTTGGGTGCTGATCATATGAATATATGATCAGTCTCTAGGGCATTGTCCTGCTTGATAGGGCATTGTCACTGTCCCTTGCCTCTGTCATTCATGAGTAACCCTTAAACCTTTAAAAGTGGAGAAAATATAATGATTTGTACAATGCATTAATGAATAATGTTCATATTTTTTATAATCAATTCACCACCGTGCTCTCTCTCTCTCTCTCTCTCTCTCTCTCTCTCTCTCTCTCTCTCATACAGACACACATAATTCTCATGAAACTCTCACAATTAATGATTTGATTTCAACTGTGTTTTTACCTTGATACCATCTCTCTCTCTCTCTCTCTCTCTCTCTCTCTCTCTCTCTCTCTCTCTCTCTCAACAATGTATAAAAATACAACTAATGTTTCTAAACCTTGAACTACGCCATAGCCTCTTTATAAGACCTCATTGTAGTCAGAAGGTTGAGTTCTTTGTGTCTTCCAACTCCTCCTTGAGTGCGAGGCAAACCTTAAGCTCTTCCTCATTCATCAGAATCCCCTTTCTCTGGGGAAATAAACGTCCTAATTCTCCCCCCCCCCTCCCATCCCCAGACCATCAAATCAGGAGGAAATCCTGAGGGAAACATTGGGAGAAACAGCCTTAAAAAAAGTATATGTTTTTCCCTCTGTAAACTCAGAAAGACTTTTTTTTCCTAATAGCAAAAGCAGTGGGAGTTTTATTTCCCATATCTATAGTTTCTAACTTCAAATTTCCTATCTTCTTGTGGTCCATTGCCACACGTTTCAGGTTCCTATGGTCTGTTTCTGGTTAAATTAACACTGCTCTTTTTTCATTTTCCTTCATTTTTTTTATTCTGGAATAATTCTAGTGTTTTATATGCCTTCTATTTCATCTTTTTTAATTGCTTTCTTAATAAATGCTCACAGATGTTCACTGACACCCCAAATCAACAAATTGTTGTTATTATTATTATTATTATTATTATTATTATTATTATTATCTAAGGGGTACAGCCCCATTTAGAAAAGCAGAATACTATAAGCCCAATAGCTCCAACATGAAAAATAGCCCAGTGAGGAAAGGAAATAATGAAACAGAATAGTGTGCCTGAGTGTACCCTCAAGCTAAAGACTCCTAGACAGTGGAAGACCATAGTACAGAGGCTATGGCACTCCCCAAGACTGGAGAATAATGGTTTGATTTTGGAGTGTCCTATTAGAAGAGCTGCTTATGTTATATAAAGAGTCTCCTCTACCCTTACCAGGTGGAAAGTAACCACAGAACAACAACACTGCAGTAGAATAAGAATTTTTCTGGTAGCCTAGTGTTATCAGGTGTGTGAGGACAGAGAATAGGCCAGACTATTCGGTGTATGTGTAGGGCAAGGAAAAATGAGCTGTAACCAGAGAGAGGGATCCAATATAATATTATCTGACTAGTCAAAGAACCCAATAACATTCAAAATAATTTTCATACCATGAAACTGATTATTCCATAAATCCCAAAGATGATAGAATATTGACTTTTGAAATATCTATCAAACTTCATAAAAACAACGAGAAATATATTGAATAACGAATAGAAATATTCTATGAATCCATCAAAGGACATTCGTGTGTATCTCCAAACAGAGCAAAAACACAGTTCGTATCTTGGGATTCAATCTTCAAATAACATCCCTTGCGCCAAGTGAAAATCTTTTGGGCAAACAGTTCCTTCCACCACAACATAACTCTCAGTGATATTTCCTGTGTACGTTTTGGCCTTTATCTGGTAGGGGAGTCTTCAATGACCTTAAGAAGGTAGATATATATATATATATATATATATATATATATATATATATATATAGATAGATAGATAGATAGATAGATAGATATAGTTCCAGATATCATATTTACCTTTTAATCAAGAAAAAATCAAAGTTGTAGATAAAATAACATCACAAACAGAGTAACTTTCAGGTCAACCTCTGCAGAATACCCAACACTATTCATTCCTTGTGGTGGCCTATTGGAAACGTCCCTGCCTGGCGTTCTGCTGGACGGGAGATCGAGTCCCTATTAAGCTCGATAGTTTCTTGTAGTGTCTGTAACCTCACCATCCTTGTGAGATAAGGATGGGGGTTAGAGGGAGGCTATAGGTCTAAATGGTGAGTCATTAGCAGCCATTGCCTGACCCTACTTGGTCCTAGCTTGGCTGGAGAGGGGAGCCTATAGCTCTGCTGGATCCTTAGCAGCCATTGCCTGAACCATCATGGTCCTAGCCTGGGTGGAGAGGGGGTTTGGACGTTGGGTGCTTATCATATATATATATATATATATATATATATATGTATATGTATATATATGGTCAGTCACTATGGCATTGTCCTGCTAAAGCATTGTCACTGTCTATTGCCTCTGCCATTCATGAGCTGCCTTTAAATCTCAAACCTTAATCTTTAGATATTAATATCAAAAGACTTTAACCCTGGATAGGTACGGTCCTCGGACACCCCTTTAAGGGTATACTCGGACGCGAACGACCCCGACGCCAAAAAAAATTCTTGAAAAATCAGTTTTTGCAGTAACCTCCTTTTTTCTTTTGCCAAAAAAAACTTCAATGAATGCTTAAAACAACTGTAAAGATAAATACTACTCATCTGCAGAAAAACTATTTATTATAAATATTTTAAAAAATTAAGTAGAAAAAAAAAAGACCTGACATAAAAATTCATAAAAAAAAGTTTATACATATATACACAAATCCTTTTATGAATTGATTCTTGAATGTTTAGGACACATCTTGATGTATTTTGGATGAAGTCAGACCCATGGAGGTGAAGATCTGAAATGAGAAAAAAAGGGTAACTTTTTTTGGCCAAAAAAAATTGTCCAAATTTCATGAATTTTTTTGGGTACCCAAATGAAATAGGAAGTGGCTAATTTTTTTAGGGAATAAACATATGTTATCCTAAAATAGAAATATGTAAAAAAATCTTCATTATTTTGTAAATTACATTTATATCAGGGGCCATATCTAAAGGTAATTTTTTGAGTACTTGGAAATTTCGTAAAAAAATACATATATTTAATATATAATATGATATTTATGCAGGTAAAAATAAACCAAAATATCACAAATTCTATAGGGAACAAGAATATATATAGATAGGGCAGCTTACGCTTCGGATATGTCCACAAAATGGCCGCCAACCACACTGACTCAGACTCCCTAATCTGCCACTTGAAATGTAGGAAGGGTATGTCAATTTCAAGGTGTTATTTACTAATCTAATTATTATTGGATATGCATAAAAATTGTATGGTGGGTTGCTGGATAATTGTCGATTATTTTACGACTATAAAATTAAAATTCTGACCCAAAAAATTTTTTTTGAAGGGAAATAAAATCGAAAAAAAAAAATGTAAAACAATATTTTAGCTAAAAAAAATTTGATGATATTCAATCAAAAAAAAAGTAAACAAAATTTTCCGACAAATAAACATCTAGAGGAATCATTACTCTGTGATAGTTCCTTAGTACGTAGTCATTTTGAAAGAATTGGGAAAAAACGAAAAAATGGCAATCACCGGAAAATCGAACACATACCTATATATACGCCATATCTGGCTAAAAAAAAGATAGGCATGGGTAGCCAGATCATCTAGAAACACTTTCCAACACTATAAAAATATAAGTTTTGCGACACTACTTGCCAATTCCTTACGGTAACATGACTAAGCAAAAAAATGCAAAACAAATAAAAAGGGGCACTCGTGGAAAAATGGCCATTCTAATATACGGCATTTCAGAAAAAAAAAATTTCAGCCACGTGCTAGGCAAACCATCAAGGCATATTTTCCGACAAATAAACATATAAATGAAATATTACTCTGTGATAGTTCCTTAGTACGTAGTAATTTTGAAAGAAATGGGAAAAAACGAAAAAATGGCAATCACAGGAAAATCGAACACATACTTATATATACGCCATATCTGGCTAAAAAAAAAATAGGCATGGGTAGCCAGATCATCTAGAAACACTTTCCAACACTATAAAAATATAAGTTTTGCGACACTACTTGCCAATTCCTTACGGTAACATGACTAAGCAAAAAAATGCAAAACAAATAAAAAGGGGCACTCGCGGAAAAATGCCCAACATTCTAATATACGGCATCTCAGATAAAAAAAAAGACATGCACGTGTTAGCCCAACCATCAAGGCACACTTTCTAACACATAAACATGAAAAAAAAATCAATAATATACGGCAATTCCTTACTACGTAGTAAATTTTTACAAATATTGAAAAAAAACAGAAATTGGCAACCGCAGTTAAATACCCAATATACCAATAACTACGTCGTATCTGACAAAAACAAAATCACGCATGGGTAGCCAGATCATCTAGACACACTTTCCAACATTAAAAAAGCAAAAGTTTTAAGACACTATTTCGCAATATCTTACGGAAAAATGACTTGGCAAAAAAATTAAAAAAAATTAAAAAGGGACACTCGCGGTAAAATGCCCGACATTCTAATATACGACATCTCAGATAAAAAAAAAGACATGCACGTGTTAGCCCAACCATCAAGGCACACTTTCTAACACATAAACAAGAAAAAAAAAATGAATAATATACGGCAATTCCTTACTACGTAGTAATTTTTACAAATATTGAAAAAAAACAGAAATTGGTAACCGCAGTTAAATACCCAATATACCAATAACTACGTCGTATCTGACAAAAACAAAGTCATGCATGGGTAGCCAGATCATCTAGACACACTTTCCAACACTAAACAAGCAAAAGTTTTACGACACTATTTGGCAATATCTTACGGAAAAATGACTTGGCAAAAAAATGAAAAAAAATGAAAAAGGGGCACTCGCGGTAAAATGGTCCTCGTGGTGATGAACGACATTTTAACTAAAAAAAAAAACATGCACATGGTAGCCAAACAATCCACCAAGACTTTCTACAACTGATAACCTATACAAGTTGCACCATTCTACGACAATTTCATAATACGTAATAACTTTGATAATTATGCAAACTACCTCAGAAGGGTAAACTCGGACGCGAACGACCCCGACGCGTCTCAGAAATCGGGGAAGGAGTACAGCTACAGCAATGCACATCTGGACACTACTAGAGCGTGTAGGGGAGACACCTCCTGCAGGTCGATCACCCACAAATTCAGTCACAGGGGTGAGTCACGTGAGAAAAACCTGTTTTTTTTTGACGCTCGGGGTCGCAAACGACCCACCGTACCTATCCAGGGTTAAATTTGTTAAAAAATATATTATCTAATAAGTTTGATATATTTCATAAATATAGTATTACCAAAACACTTCAATTTGAAGGAAAAAAGAATTAAATATTATAATTCTTTAAAAAGCAGGTTTTAAAAGAATTCTGAAAATATTGAAATAATTTCCAGACTCAAAATATCATTCAAATAAAAAATAGCCAAAAGTATTAAATATATTTCCCATGATTGAAAAGGAAATTATCTGCATAAATTCCTTTTACTAGTTTTGAAAACCAGATTGTTGCATATGCAGATGATGCTATTCTCTTTGCATCATGTCCATCTCCTAAATGTAGATCTGGGATTGATGAATCCCTTCATGGAGATCTAGCTAAGATTAGTGCATGGTGCAAATTATGGGGTATGAAGTTAAATCCTAACAAAACTCAAAGTTTGATTATAAGTAGGTCAAAGACAGTGGCTCCGCAACATCCGAATCTCAGTATTGATAAAGTTTCTTTAACTTTATTCCTACACTGATAATAAAACACTAAAAACTAAAAGTAATTTATCAAGATTTATCAAATAACATCATCATCATCTCCTCCTACGCCTTATAGACGCAAAGGGCCTCAGTTAGATTTCACCAGTCGTCTCTATCTTGAATCAAAGATTTATCAAACAACGTATGATGACATATTACTCTACTTATAGAGATTTCCTCTCAGTTAATCAAGATTTCACTCAGATTTCTTAAAGATTTATGACAGAATTCGTCAAGATTTGATACTCCACTTATCAGGATTCAATATTCAGGATTTGTTTGTGGCCCTTCAAAAGTTGTCTGTCTCTCGTGTTGACATTAGCAATCCTGAAAGTTTGTTCTACAAAGAATATTGTTTATTTCGCGTCAGGGATCTCTCTCTCTCTCTCTCTCTCTCTCTCTCTCTCTCTCTCTCTCTCTCTCTCTCTCCTCCTCCTCCTCCTGCAGCAGTTGATCGTTTAAAGGTTTAAAAACCATTAGTTTAGCCTTGAAAGTTTCACGGTCCCTAGAAGATGAATCCTAAAAAGCTGGTTGGCTGACGTAGAGACCGGGAGCAGAGAGAGAGAGAGAGAGAGAGAGAGAGAGAGAGAGAGAGAGAGAACTTAAGATATGCAGATGGCATTGTTCTGGTTAGTGAATCATGGGGGAATTGCAAAAGAAGAGTAGAATAGAGAAAGTATAGATAGTGGACTGGAAATTAATATGAGTAAAACTAAGATAATGATCATCCACGTGGAAAATATCTGATTCCATCAACGTTTACTAAGGAACACTTCTTACTTTTATGTCTTTGTCTGTCTGTAGGTGTGTCTATAGGTGTGTCTTTCTGTCAGTAGAGCTGTCTATCTATGTGTCTGTATGTAGGTCTGTCTATCTATATGTCTATCTGTAGGTGTGTAGGTATGTATGTGTGTATACCTCGTGCAAACCTTGTCTGTTTCTTTCCTCTTTTTCCAATTTTTATTCAATTTTGTTTACATCTTCCATAGTCCAACCAGTTGATCCTTCCAATTGAGTCCGTACTTTATCCAATAATGCAGGCTTGTACTTCTGCAGCAAAGGATATTTCCTCTCGAGTCCTGCGTCTCTTAATTTTTTCTGATTTTTTTCTAGTTTTTATATTTTTTTGGACATTTTTATTTTTTATTTAATTTTATTTTCTTTTTGCTGCTGCTGCTTCTCCTCAAAGGAGTCAGCTTTTCCCCCCAGACTGATTTCTTTGGATCCCCTATAAGGACTAGACTACATACTAGAAGAACCTTGCCTCCCCCCCCCCCCTCCCTTCCCTCTGCATAGCCAGTCTTCTAGATTATTCTATCAGAACCACCCGAGGGTTAGTATCCGAAAGAATAGATCTAGATATCTGACCGTTTGTTCTCCTGACGAAGCCCTTGTACGACCACACCAGGGAACATGGCATACTAGGAAAAAAAGACAAGGTTTTTCCCCTCTGTAGAGGAAGTCCTCTAGGTTATTCCACGTCCCTTAAGCCGGGTAGTTGAGCCAAGCATCCCTTAAGCACTTCCTGGATATTTCCTCTTAAAAAAGAATCCCCTTTCTCTCCATTTTTCATTGTCCATTCACTTGATCCTTCCAACTAAGGCCATTGTGTACCCAAGGATGTAGAGCTTCTACCATCTGCATCAAAGGATATTTTCTCCTAATTAAAATGGCCATTTTTTTTCTCCTCTCATAGTCCATCTACTTGATCTTTCCAATGGCTCTTACATAAAAACTTGTTTGCTTACAAATGTCAACTAAAACTAAAACTTTCATCAAAACTCTAAAGAAACTTATTCTAAGAATATTTTTCCCATGTTTGTTTTTTTATGTTTTTTTTATTTCTCATTTTTTTTTTTTTTTTGCATCTTTAAAGATTTTATAATTTTTTGGGCTTTTATACTTTTATATTTTTGTGGGGGGGGGGGATTATTGTTTTTATATTTTTTTTGAGATTTTTATTTATCGACATACGAAAACTCTGCCAAAACAGTTGTACATATCCTTAAATACTCGCTTTGTCCGTCGATGCCGTTGGTCCTTCTGTCCTGACTTTGGTCGAATCCACACATCGTATGACTTTCTGAGTTTTTCATCCGTCAGAACAGTTTTAGCATAATTCACTCTTTTAAACCTCCACTCGAATCCATCCTGTATGAATTTGGGTTCACCCCCGTGTCTGTCCGGATGATACTTCATGGCCAAGACTCTGAAGCCTTTTAAAATTTCTTTCGTAGTGGCCGTCTGACTTACACCCAAAATCTCATAATGGGTTTGGTTTACCCATTTCTTCCTTTGCGCCTTAGCATCTTCTATTAATTTCGAACATTCCTCGAATCCTTCTACCGTTCTCGCAGTTTCAAAGTCCTTCCTGGCAGCGTCGAAAAGGCCAAGTTTGAGAAGGCGCTTCCCTCGTACCACGTAGGCTCTACTGCATTCTTGACGATATTTCTCAATCTCTTGGCATCAATCCAGTATGATATCCATGTCAAGAGGGTTTCTGGAGGCTGCGTTCGCTTCAGCCTTTAATACATTTTTCTGCTTATCTTCCTCTTTATTTTCCGTTTCCTTCTTACTCTCTTTCTTAGTGTCTTCATTCTTCGGCTGTTCGTTCTCTTGAATGTCGTTTTTCGCGGACTCATTTTCCCTTTCTTGATGATCAGACGTCTTCTCAGCTTTCATCTTTTCTTCCACCTGTTTCTCGGCTTTTAGTTTGTTTATTTCGTTTCTCAATTGTTCTTTCAGTCTTTCTTGCTCCTGTTGCTCTCTCTCCAATTAATTTATTTTACTTTTCAATTGATTTAGTTGGTCCGTTTTCTGTTTTTGAACTTCGTTATCAGCTTTTAGAATTTCCAGTAAATTTTCTTTTATCTTCATCTGAAGATCCTTTTGGATGCAGACGTTTTCAAGATTTTCTATTTTCTCATTAGGGATTTCATTAATTTTTTTTCATTTCCTCCATTTCCATTTTAAGAATTGCCTGTTTCTTTTCCTCTTCCTTCATCTGAAGGTCTTTTTCAGCGCAGTCAATTTTCAGCTTTTGATACTCAGTCTCTTTCTGAGCGTTCAGTTTTTCTTGCATCTCCTTTTCTGTATTAATTTTTTCTACTACTATTCTCAATTCATTTAGTTGTCCTTGTAACTTGCTTTTTTCGTCCTCAAGATTTTCCACCGTCCTTCTCGTAGCAAACATTATTAAACCGAATATGGCAGCGCCAGCAGCAGCCAAACAAATGTAAATTGTCCTGTTACCATGAGAAAAAATTTCCTCCCTTGCTCCGATGTCGAATTCGGGGAGAAGTTTGCCAACGAACCATCTTGATTTCAACTGGTCGTTGAATCTCAAAGCTTCTGCCTCCATTTGACGCAATCCAACTTTACACGCACGTAGTTCCTCACGGGCTTTCCAAACGCCCCCAATCCAAGGGCGGTGCTGCAGCCACCCAAGGAGGAATCCATCCTGAGAGGCGACTGCACGACAGTCTCCAAAACGCAGCGCCTCTGGGAGAAGTGACGAAAACCATTTGAAGACGGAGGACTCCCGGAAAGTTCGCAGCTGTCCTTGAAGATGTAACGTCATATCCTCGCATGCAGCGTTCTGTTCTTGAATAACTGAAGCTGCTTTTTGAGGCCAGTTGTATTGTCCTCTAACAAATTTTCCGATCTTATTTAGCCACACACCGAATGCTTTATTAAATGCCATAACTATACATACCTATCCAGAGGTTCGTATCAGCTTTGGTTTGAAAAAAAAAAAATGTATAAGAGTCTAAAAAGGATTCTGAAGACTTTTCAGTCTCCTGGAGACATTTTTGTCGTCACCGACTCCAACGACAACAGATCTCCGGGAATATTTCTCCTCCTTTCCCGACGGAAGACGGTGTTAACTTGGCAAATAATAATAACAATAATAATAATAATAATAATAATAATAATAATAATAATAATAATAATAATGATAATAATAATAATAATAATATACAGCTTTCAGACGTCTCCTTAGATTATTATTATTATTATTATTATTATTATTATTATTATTATTGCTAAACTACAACCTAAGCTGGAAAAGAAGGATGCTAAAAGCGCAAGGGCTCCAATAGGGAAAAATAGCCCAGTGAGGAAAGGAGGTAAGGAAATAAACTACTCGAAAAGTAATGAATAATAAAAAATATTTTAAGAATAGTAACAACCGAATATAGATCTTCCATATATAAACTACTGTATAAAAACGAAAAAAAAAAACAAGAGGAAGAGAAATAAGATGGACAAGTATGCCCGAGTGTTCCCTCAAGCAAGAAAACTCTACCCAAAGACAGTGGAAGACCGTGGTACAGAGGCTATGGCACTACCCAAGACTGGAGAACTATGGTTTGATTTTGGAGTATCCATCTCCTAGAAAGGCTGCTCACCACAGCTAAAGAGTTTAATCTACCCTTGCAAGTGGAAAGTAGCCCCTGAACAATTGCAGTGTGGTGGTTAAGCTCTTTAGAGAAGAAGAATTGCTTGGTAATCTCAGTGTTGTCAAGTGTATGAGGACAGGTGAAATGTTGAAAAAATAAGCCAAATCATTCAGTGTATGTGTAGGCCAGTGGTTCTCAACCCTTTTTTCTACCCATGGACCCCTTCTCCCTTCTTTTTTTCCTGGTGGACCCCTTCATAACTATTGGTCATAAGACAATATTTTATTTTTCTCTAATTTAAATTATGAGGTTTTAATAAACAAACAAATAGTATATAATTAAGCTTTATTTTCAAATAAATACTAATTTAATGCAAATAAAGTATTCTACAACAATAATAATAATAATGATAATAATAAGAATAATATTAATAATAATAATAATAATAATAATAATAATAATAATAATAATAATAATAATAATAATGAAAATTAGTAATAATAATATTAAAAATTATAGTGATATTAATTCTTTACCAGTATCTTGTATTACAATATTATGTTTCTTTCATGGTCAAGCCGATGGTAAATAGAGATCAGGCATTTGAATTCACTGTAGCATTTATGTATACTGGATAATTTTTTGATAAACAGTTAAAATAAAATATTTGATAAAAAAGAGAGATAGGCCCATTTATTCAATGAGATCCCTGAGGTTGATGCTGCTCTGCGAGTTTCTTTATGTCTGGTTCCATCGATGTTAATGAGAGTCGAAGATCACCTCTTTTCACAATGTCTTGAGTCTATTGCGAACTTTTGATAAAAGTTGAGAAACGACTAAATCCTGATTCAACAAGATAAGATGTTGGAAAAGAGCGATAACATAGATCTGTGCTGTCTATCCCAGAGCAAAGGGTATACTTTATAGCAACATCATTTGTCTTCCATACATTGTACTTTCCATCTTTGAATTTTGCACGCATAATTTCATCACTTTGTAATTCGATAAGAGGCTCTTGCAAAGATATGTCTATAACGGCAACATTAACTTCGAAAGGAATTGAAACCCAAGTCGGTATATCCATCATGCGTAGGTCACTAAACCGAATTTGCATATCTTTATGCATATTTTCCATATATTCACCATATAATGCAAGATCTTCAAAAACAACATGTTAAAACAAAAACATTTTCCCCAACATTCACAAACTGCAATTAATATCAATAAACTTATTAAGTTTTAAAATCAAACTAATAACATTCAAGTATTCACAATACTACATATTTCTATATATTTTTTTCATATTAACAATTATGAATTAAAAATTTTTTTTTGGTTATTATTATTATCATCATTAATAGTATTAAAATAATAAGTAGTAGTAGTAGTAGTAGTATATTATTATTATTATTATTATTATTATTATTATTATTATTATTATTAAAATTAATATCATTATAAACAACTAAAGAAAACTGTCCACCAAAAAATGATCAACCATAGTAAACATTCCATAACAAAACTAAGAAATAAGTAAACTACACATTATGTAATATTAACAACCAAACCACAAGAAAATAATATTTATAAATAAAACTTAGTTATCTTTGATAACAAGGACTAGAACTTCATTAACATTTTTGGATAAAACCACTCGAAAAAGTATCATATACTTTTTTAGATATTTTCTTTCAAATTTTCTGAAAATCTGAAAAAAAAATGTCCAATAATATTTTCTACAGACAATCTCTATCGAAAAGATTCTGTTTATCGTTTTATTCAAGAAAAAATATTCCAATAAGATCTTATTAATGGAAATTTTATGTCTCTGGAGTCAGATGGTGGCTGGTAAGGAGAGAGAGAGAGAGAGAGAGAGAGAGAGAGAGAGAGAGAGAGAGAGAGAGAGAGAGAGAGAGAGAGAGAGAGGAAACCATCTGAAGAATACTCTTCACAGCACAGACTGAGTTCTTAAAACCAGATATTTCCAGTATTCTACCTCCAAAATGCCTCGGGAACATGAGAAAACTCAGTTAATCACCAAAAAAAACTATTACATTCTTTCTTTGAAAATACTTCATAAATCTCTCAGATACATAAATGAGCATAAATACAATTAATTAAAAATATATAGGATAAAAATGCTTGAATTAGAAGTATCACGAAAGATAAAATATATTTTATAGTGTATTCTCGACTATGGGGTTGTGCCAGCTGATGTTGTAAGTGACTGGTGATCGCCAGAACGTGATAGTTTCTTTGGTTGCTGCAACCTCACCATCCTTGTGAGCTAAGGATGAGGGGTTCGGGGGAGCCTATAGGTCTATCTGCTATGTCATCAGCAGCCATTGCCTGGCCCTCTTTGTTCCTAGCTTGGGTCGAGAGGGGGCTTGGGTGCTCATCACATGAATATATGGTCAGTCTCTAGGGCATTGTCCTACTTGAAAGGGCATTGTCACTGTCTCTTGCCTCTGCCATTCATGAGTAACCTTCAAACCTTTAAAAGTGGAGAAAATATAGTGATTTGTATAATGCATTAATGAATAATATGCATATATCTAAATTATCATTTCACCATCTCTCTCTCTCTCTCTCTCTCTCTCTCTCTCTCTCTCTCTCTCATGAAACTCCTACAACTAATGATTCCATTTCAATAGTTTTTTACTTTGATACCATCTCTCTCTCTCTCTCTCTCTCTCTCTCTCTCTCTCTCTCTCTCTCTCTCTCTCTCTCTCTCTCAATTATGGATAAAAATACAACTAATGTGTCCAAACCT
>NC_090758.1:11275445-11283908 GCF_036898095.1 Palaemon carinicauda
TGATCGCATACGTTTATATTGGGGAAACAAAGATACAAGATAGGCGTGTGATTTACATTTACCTTTATATTTCAAACTAGATTCTTGACAATGTTTTCTAGATAAAACATGGTCAAAATAATGTGCAATATTCAATAATATAAGATTTTGCTTAATGTATAAATCTGTTCCTGCTGTCCACATAATAATCACATTATTTGTGTTAACAGATTTAATAAAATTTAAAAATTCTAGCATAAAGGGGCGAGTATAAGTACTTCGTAGATTGTTAGTACAATTATTCTCTAAAATATACATATCGTCATACACAGCTAGAGTATTATCAAAGTCAATTACAAAAAGAACGGGCGCTAAAGGTGATTCTTCTACAAAGCCCGATAAATCCGTTTGAAAAAAATTTTCAGATAAATCATCCTCGATATTGTCCTCACCTTTTAATAATAACGTTGGATTTTCTTTATTGTGTTCTGACTTTTTATTTAATAAATTAGGATAGTGGTATAAGAAAGAATTACTCGTATTTTGCTTATTCATTTTGAATTATGGAGGATGCAGATAATTTTTTAAAATATAAAAAAAAAACAAAGAAAAATAAAGACAAAATTGTTTTAAATGATATCAACACAAAAAATGGTTGCAATGACGATTATAGTTATGAAGATATGTTAAATTTTGTATTAAGCAAATTACCCATAAACGAAAAAAACAAAACAACCAAAAAGTTTAAAATAAAAAAACCTGTATTGTTTTATTCGGGAAAAAAAACTTTGTACTCAAATTTTTTTGAAACCTGTTATAATTTGAATAGAGAAAATGCACACGTTTTACAATATATTTCATCTGAACTTGGTTGTATTAATACAAGTATAAACTCTAACAATGAATTGGTCCTGCGTGGGAAGTATACATTAAATGATATGGAAAATATTTTAAGGTCCTATGTAAAGAAATTTATAAGATGTAAAACTTGCGAGACCCTTAATACAATTATGAAAAAGGATAAGAAATCCAGGTTAATGTATAATCAGTGTATTGAGTGTGGGTCTGTATTCCACCTCGAATGCATTCAAACTAAATATTATCAAGCTTTTATTAAAACGTAACTATAGGTGGTTTGTTTTACGTTTCCTATACTAAATTTATGAATTGGGTTATGATTATGTTATTTGTGTGAAATCGTTGCTTATCTTTTTATTTTTAATTAATCCTTTAATTAGGAATCCGTTGTTTTGTATGAAATTCAAATATAAATAATTTATATTAAATAAACAAAAAATATTATTATTCGTTTTTCCTATATATATATATAACAAAAACAAGAGATACATATATATTATACGTGTATATATTGATCGGTCAATTCTCTTGAATTAAACATTTAGTTATAAAGACCATGTTTTTATTAAAGAAGAAAAGTGGTGATGTTTACTATCGGGTTTCGGATGAATATAAAATTACTAGCAATGATCAAATTTTTCGTGGATATGGCATAGAACATGTAACAACAGCAGTACGCGGTAGAAATTTTGAAGATTGTGTCTATATAACGATGGTAATTCCCTGTCCCATTCAATTTTCTTGTATTAAAGAAAAATTATTGACACTTAAAGATGATTATTATTATGAATGCCACGAAAATCATAAAGCATTTGCTAATTTTATAAATAATAATCCATATGGACGCTTGATATCTTTATATAATAAAATTGATATAAATTCTTTAAAAGATAACCAGAAATTGAATGTTGTATTTTTACAGGCCTTTATATTACTTAATAAATATAATCGATATTTTGAGACTATTCATAAAGCTTGTGTGTTAAGTAATTTTAAAAATATAAAAGAATTTTTTCCAAATTTTAATATTGATTTATGTAGAACTACAAATTTATATACAAATTACCACAGAAAAGATATATTTGAATATATTTCAAAAAAAAATGGATTCGATGTTTGTATTGTACGAAGGGATACAATGAAAAAATGTTTTGAACTTATTTGTGAATTTATTAAAAAAAAGGAAATAAAAGATGCACCAGACGATTTCTTGGACAAATTTAAAAAGTTTTTAAGTATAGGAGTCTCATATAATTATTTGGATGCGCAGAAAAATGATAAACCGAATCAATATGAAGATAAATTATTTATAACACCAAACACGGTGCCATTATTTTCTTATGATATGCACGCAAATTTGTGCCTGGAAATATGTGATAAATTTGGCGCTCTTTGTGGAGAAGCAGTTAATACATATATTTCAAATATGTTTCATGTATTACTTGATGGGCTTCCAAATGTTATTATGTTGAACGAAAAAGATCACTTAAGATTTGATAAAAGTATATCTAAGGTAGCAACCAATCATTTAAAGCGGAGACAATTAAATATCCATAATATGCCAAACATCGACCCCCAAAGGTATCCAGTATATATATTTTCAATGCTCGATTTATATTATTGTTCACATAATACTTTCCACGACGACAACGCGGTAGAATTATCTAAAAAGTTAATAAAAAAACAAAATTGGATAGAATATATTTTAAAGGACAAAAAGATTATTAGTGAAATATATGTAGTTATATCTAAACCAGAACTTTTAACAATTGAAACATATATAAATACGTTATTTAATAAAGATGTAAAGTTTGATTATATTATTTCAAAACACCACAAATCTTCTAATTATTTAAATGATAAAGCCCTTAATATGTGTGAAAATGTTATTACAAAATATTTTCCATATTCTCAAAATTTTTTTCGAGATCAACAGTTACGATTATATAAGTTTGAAGATTATGGGCGCGCGTTGAGGAAGTCTTACTTTCCTTGTTCCGTTGATGATATGTACAATTATCACAAACACATATATAATTATGTGATGAGTTATGAAAATCTAGAATTTTTGGGCAGTAATTATAATCACAATAATGACACATTGAATTTATACAGTTGTAACCTGTACCCCAATGATAGGAGGATCAACCAATATATAACCCTTTACAGTAAAGAAGATGATGATAGTGATAATGAAAATAAAAATAAAAGGATCCGTACCTAATCATACTCGAAACAAAGGGAATGAAATAGTCCTACTTTACTGATTGTTTTTTTTATTTTATTTGTTGTCATCTCATTATTTAATTGATTTTAAAAAGATTATTGGTTATTGTAAGACAATGATATATAAGTCAACCAATCTTTGTGTATCGTAGTTTTTTGTTGGTTTCAAATGTTTCGCTTTCCCGTTTACGCTTCTGAAGAGCATTGGTATTATGAAATGAAGTCAAACTATTTTGATAATCTTGTAATAAAATTTGTTTAAAATTTTCTTGGTTGATTTCCATTTCCTCGTGATAATTATTTTCTTTATAGACATCTAATTGTTTTATAATTATAGCATTATTTTTCGCCAATGTTTTTAAATCATTGGAAATATTATACATATTCACACTTAACCCATTAGTTCCATGGTCAAAAGCATTTGAATCACCCAAACATATATTTAAAATATTACTTTTTACTCTGAACAATTTATCATTTGATAATGGTTTTTCAATGGTTTTGTTTTGTAATTCCTTTTTTGTTATTTTTGTACATACAAAGGCACAATTAGATATATTTTCGTCTTTATTTAACACGCAAATCTCATTATCATTGGTTAAACAAATTCTTTCGGGGACGTGTTTTTTATCATACAAATCAAATAAATCTGTAAATATTGATTTTCTTATAGAGGTTAAAAGCGTCTTTGGGCGAAGGGTATTATTTTTTGTTCTTAATTCTAAGATATTACTATCATTATTTATCAGAAAATTATAAACTGAAATATTTTCAGTTTTTATTTCCATAGGAGCCAAAGAATTCATAAAATCTCCAATAATAATTCGAATGCGGTTATGTATAGCAAATAAATCTATTTTCCCTTTAATTATTTCTTGTTCTGATGGAATTATACAATAACAAACATCATTATAACAAACCTTTCCCTTTTTTATTAAAAATATCCAAATTGTATCGAATAGCTTAATGTTTTGTATAGTATTTTCCCAATATTTTATTACATTAGACTGAAGTAAAAATACATCAATTGGATCCATACAACTACTAACACATCGTATAGTAGGATTTCGATCTTGATGGTTCTCAATTTCATATACATTTGGAAAACTATATAAGTTTTCTTTGATATATTTGAGAATTTCTGTTTCTCTGACCCGAAATAAAGTATTTCTGGAAGGAAGATAATCTACTACTTTTCTCTCTTGAATTTCTTCCTGAGATGGAATTTTTATGAGGTATATAGTATCCTCGTCATTCATTTTATTGAATTTTGTATATTTTCCCATTAACCATACAACATTAATATTTCCACACATAATATCCTCAAAATTATAAATGGTTTCTTCGGTGTTATAAATATTTTCATGAATATTATACTCTATAGTTTTTGCTTTATTGTGGTCATGAATATTTTGCATAACATTTGTTGAAAGTTTCAAGACTTCACTTATTATATCTTCATTCAACACTACGATACCGTTGTCTATTTTATAACTTACATTCATACACGAATTATTTTCACTATTTTCATTTAAATCCTTAATAAAATTTTGATATTTGTTAATATCTAAATAAGGATTCTCCTTCAGTTCTGATGCCTTTATTTGTTCAATTCTGTTTTTTGATAAGGGCTTTGAAATAGTTTTTTCTTGTATTTCATAACAAGTTGGGCGTAAAATATAAAAATATGTTTCATCGTTGTGAGTATCGTTATATCCTCCAATTATCCAAAACTGGTCTTGGTTTTTATTAAGTATAAAACTGTTGTAAGCATCATTTTTATTTGGCAATATCACCATTTTTTATTTAACCAATGAAAACATGACATTATTATTATTATTATTATTATTATTATTATTATTATTATTATTAATTATAAAAAGGGAAAATTTTATATATATATTATAGCAACAGCAATATATAAAGGGGCCAACTCCCTTGTTTGAAAGTAAAATAGAACACGACCTAGGATACTCTCCTACAACAACTATTACTTGCCGTACCTGCCCATTTTAATAGAAATTAACAATGGATAAATTTATTACACACGAGGATAAGAAATATATGAGTTTACAGTTAACTGATGCGAGAGAAAATCGAGGAGATGTTTATTTTGCAGTAGATAATTATATAAAGGGAATGAAATTGATCAGAAAAAATCATAAGCCTAATTTATCCAGTCCACAGGATTTACAGTTGTTTCTGCTTTATGAAAATACTCCTCAAAACAAATTTCTAAATTTTCATATTTACATAAATAATATCATGTCTAACAGAGATACGGCCATTCAGATTAAAGAATATGCTGGAGTAAATTGTGACGACTCGTTTATAACTAAAAAAACACACATCATATATGCTTTCCAGACTAATTTCCGATGATAATCAGTTACAAATTAAAATTTGTGAAAATTCTCAACCCAGGGAAATAATTGATAATGACGATCTAATGGAAAGAGCGAATCCTACCGCTATATTGGTGTTTAATATATCGGCTGGTAATTGTACAACCCCACACGTAGAAGCATTAGAAGTTTTAACAGATTCTTGTTTTGATGAGGTAGACCGAGGAAATATGATTATTGCTTCAAAAACTGAATTAGCTTTGGGTGGAAAGACTGGCCAAAAATTTAAGTGTGTTAATTATAAACAAGACGATGATACAAATACTTTGTACAAAATACATATCTATGCTACGAGCGACGACGTTGCTTTTGAAAAACTTAGGTGCATAAGATCTGTGTAAAAATGAACTTTTTAAATAAAAAAAAAAAACCTCGAATTATTTTCATTGTCCTTGTGTTTTAGTGTGATTATTCATATTTTTTTCCTTGTTATAATTTAACTATACCCAAAAGGTAAAACCTTTTCAATCTCTCTTTTAACTTTTATATTATTAGTGGTGGGGGGAATGAATACCGGGGGTGGAGGAACATCCATCGTGTCTAATAATCTATTAATTGATACCAACAAAGATTGTATCGTATCAGGATTAATAAATTTTATTTTATCAGTATTATTTTGAGGTGTTGGCTGGGATGAGGACAAAAAACTTTTATCAAAATTTATACTATCATCCATCATAATATCTTGTTGTTGTTGCGTTTCTGGTGTTGAATTTGGATTTGAAAGAATTTCATCATTAATTTCATAATTTAATGTAGGAATTGAAGTAGCTATTCTATTTTGAAAGACGTTATTTATATCTTTTGAATCTATTTTATTCATATAGGGATAACCACCATTTTGAATATATGGGTGAAATGTTGGTATGATATCTATTTCGTCGATTTGTGATAAAGAAGGTGGTGGGGTTGATAACCCCAATTGATCCTCCATTTTTTAATTACACGTGTTTTTTTTCGTTTGAAATCATTTTCATATATTGCTATTGTATTATCATTATTATTAATTCTCCTCTTATTTATAACAGAAATCTTTTCGTCGTTTATCATTATATCTTTTTCCTTGAGTCCGTGAAAAACGGCGGTTTTGTGAATTTCTAGGCCGTCTTTGTATATATCATCACAAATTAATAATTCATCATCAATAAGAGATGTATGATAGTGTTTTGATAAAAAATATTATGGCATCAGATACGGATGCTATATTTATACATTTAAGTATATTCAAATATAATAACAGATAAGATATACGTTTATGTGTAATTAGATATTCGGGGTCTTCTTTTAAATTACAAGAAGTGATTATGAAATGAACTATATCTGTCACGGGTGAATACATATCTGTGGATTTTTGTATATTTTGAGTTATTTTCAATTCGCCAACAAATAAGGAGTCATATAAATATAACGGAGAATTTATTGTACAGTGACACATAGCGTGTAAAAATAATGCAGCCATTCCAACTTGGAATTTATTATCATAATCATTATACAATGAAAGTTTGGGGAAATGAGCCATTTTAAAATTCACGGGAAGAGTAGAATCAAATCGAGAACGAAAAGACATGAATCTTAATCTTGATAATAAAGCTGAACACTGCTCTGAGAATTGAGGTTTATTGTTACCAAATATTAATATGGTCGATGCGAGTTTAACGTTATTACCTGATTCATAATTTGATCGAATAAATAAACGAGAACTACCAGTTATTTGATTAATCAATTGCCTATTAAATGGTTTATTGGCAATTTCATCCATATACCAAAACTTTGCAAAATTTGAGCTTTTGGAAAGGTCGTGATATCGATCTATCATTGAAGAGTGATTCATAGTATGTGACGATAAAATTCCAGCATGATTACCAAGAACAGATAATACTTGGTTTAAAAATGTAGTTTTTCCTGAATTAGTTTCTCCTAGAAAAAAATGAAGGTGTTTATTTTTCAAACTAACACCATGACAAATAGCCCGCAATATCAATTTTAATACGTATATCAAGGACGATATATCATAACTAAATGTTTGTAATAATGAAATACAAGTAAAAGTTAAACAACAATTACATTCTACAATATTCATAGAATCTGTGGGAATATCTTTAAGAAAACTGGATCCACTTGGGTGTATTTTTGATATGCGCTCATAACAGATAGCTAAAGTCTCTATACGATATTGCAGTGTTTTTTTTTGTTCTTGTGGGGGAGTTTTCAGATAAATATCTATCATTTTTAAAATATCGTGGTTTTCGTTTTCAGGTAATAGTTTTACAACATCCATCATGTCACTATAACTATTAGCTATTTGTTTCAAAATAAAATATTTGGTTAGTTTAATTAACTCTATAGTTTCCTTTTTTTTACACAATTCGTTTGTTAAATATAAATGTAATTCTCTTTTAGACATATTTGCAAATTTTCTTTTTTTGGCCATTAAAATTTCTGATGAACATAAAATATTTCCCCCATCACCAAAAAAATGACCATGTACCATGCTTTGTTTAATTTGATCATCAATTGAAGAACATTCGGTTTGTGAATGATTATCGATGGATTTTCTTTCATCGTGTAAAATTTTTAGCCTTTCGTAATTTTCAATTTTTTCTTCTTCTGATATATTACTTATGACATTCTGAACAATGGGAAAAAATTGTTTGTGTAAAAATTTACATTTTGGGGATATGCTCCATTACGTCATTTAAATTATCATCTATGATGTCATGCTCTTTCTCCCCATTTCCATAGCTATTTGAATTATTCTTCGGATAATTACTGTAACTGATTGAAAAATTATTTTCTTCGTCATCTATATAGTACATAGGTATTGGTTTTAAGAGAACCAAAGAATCGCTTCCACTTAAACTTAATCCAATTAAAATGTACCTGTCTTCGAAAAGTTTGAGAAATGTTGGTGGCAAGCTGTTTATTTTACTTCCATTCCAAAAAGCTTCAATTTTGCTTATAATTTGATTTATTATAGATCCAGTATTTTTATTGG